>NC_080162.1:55284600-55499600 GCF_950295315.1 Erinaceus europaeus | reverse complement strand
ACAGAGAGACACCTGCAGCCCTGCTTCACTACTTGTGAAGCTTTCCCTCTGAGGGTGGGGACCAGGGCCTTAAACCTGGGTCCTTGCGCACTGTAATGTGTGTGCTTAACCAGGTGCACCACTGCCTGACCTTGTAGAAACTATTTCATTAGGTACTTTATGGTTTCTTTTTAGGTCTTTCTGCTTGCTTGCTATATTTATTGCCTTACTGCAAACTACTGTGCACTTTTGCTTTAGGGTATATGTTTTCCCCAACTTCTGGATGTATGTACTTATGCCCCATCTCATAGACCCTGGTCTATATCTAGGTTTTGAGGTTTGTTAATAACTGTCCAAAATTTATTTAAGGATTCCTATGAGCTAGGAAAGGTTTCACCAGCGTAATGAAGCTGGTGGGTTCATAGTCCACACCTGACATCTCTGGATGTAGTCCGAAGTGAAACATGCTGAGGTTGCATTGATTAGGTTGGGATCAGCAGTTGGTATGAATTGGGAGAAGCATGCAGGAAAGTAAGCCTTGCCCTAGAGGCTTCAGGACGGAGAAATATGGGCTTTAAAGAGAAAGGAGAAGGTTCCTGCTGTCTTAGGGTTTAAGAAAGCAATAGATAGCTATAGCTATAGCTATAACCAAATCATTTGGCAATTGGGTTCACTTTGAAAAATCCCATTATTAGGATTTTCTGTAGCATATAAGACCTTGCCATAATTTATGTCCTTTTGTGCCATTTACTTATAGCTGTACCTTATAAAGGAACACTACCAGTCTCTTGTTCTCTCTGGTCTAAGCTTTTAGGAGATTTCATATTTCAAAGAAAATTCATTATTAGACATGTACTAACAATTTGAGCCAACTGTTAAAATTCAATCTGATTACTAATTTCAAGTCTTAAGTGCTTAGACTCAGAGCTATGGTCTATGCAACAAAAAGTTTGAGACATTCGATCAATTTCCCCCCTTTTATAAACTGAATAGTAACTTGTGAGACTATAAGTTAATAGGAGTGTATATCAACACCATTCCCACCACCAAAACTCCGTGTCCCATACCCCTCAATCCCATCCCAGTGAAACTGAATATCTACCCTCACCTTTCACCCAGAGATTTTTATTTTGGTGCCATTTCAAACTTCTATGGAGGCCCAGTGTGGCAGATGCTGGTATCTATGTGCTCCCTTTCAAAGGAGTTACTACCACCAGTAACATATTCTGCGAACAATGTACCAGTCAACCCAGCAGAGAGGAGGGAACTGAAAGGTTTCCCTTCTGTTTCCTTTCTCACTGTATTATCCCTTCCACCCCAGTTTCACTTTTCCCAAATTAACTATCCCAAATCCTTGTCTCAGCGTCTGCTTCTAGGAGATTTCAAGCAAAGACAGTCCCAAAGAGCAGAGCATGTCTGTGATTACAGGAAATATTGTGGTATCCATATTGTAGACATAATTATCTTAAGAATTATTATTATTGGGAGTCGGGCTGTAGCGCAGCGGGTTAAGCGCAGGCGGCGCTAAGCTCAAGGACCGGCGTCAGGATCCCGGTTCGAGCCCCCGGCTCCCCACCTGCAGGCAGGTCCCTTCACAGGCGGTGAAGCAGGTCTGCAGGTGTCTGTCTTTCTCTCCCCCTCTCTGTCTTCCCCTCCTCTCTCCATTTCTCTCTGTCCTATCCCACAACAACAACATCAATAATAACTACAACAATAAAACAACAAGGGCAACAAAAGGGAATAAATAAATAAAATAAAAATAAAATAAAATAAAAGAATTATTATTATTTATGTCTAAGTGCCCATGTGAATCTGGTAAAAAAAAAATATCGATAGCACTTATGTTTAAATTCATAAATGTCTTACCAAATATTTTTACTCTGGGGTAACTAACTGCTGTGTGAGGAATTTATTCCTGTGCAATAAATGCCAATGAAACACACACAATTTTTATTTGTTTTGTTTTATTTTTGATAATTACTGTGCAAAGGCTTGCAGAGATCTTGATTGTCATCCTAGACCAAAAATTCCAGCTCCTCCTGGGAACTGAACTGGAGAAGCAGGCCTGCAAGCCCCAGCCCGGAGGCTAGAAAAATATTCATTCTTGCTCTCTGATGCTTATTGTAATGTTACTACTTTGTAACCCAACATACACATTCACATTGGGAAAGGCTGAAAACTGCCAAATTTCACCCAATTTGGTTTAACATTCTTAGGGAGCTTGGCATTGTGTTTAAAAATGCAGACATTCCCACGGCCCCATTCCTATTTAAAACTTTCTATCTATTTAAAGTTCATGATGGGGAAAATAAAAGAAAAAAGACTCCCAAAGTCAAAGGGGGCATGAGATAGGCAAAAGAAAAATCCAGTTAACTTCTAAAAAAGGCTGAAAATTATAACCATCAGTGGCCTTATGTCTGTAGTCTGAGGATATTTTTCCCCTTTTCTGGCTGCTTGTAAACCAAAGTGGAATTTTATTATGGGTTACCAAGTGAGCTTTTTCCAATTTCCTAGTTCCCCACAATCTCTACTCACTCTGTAGCATGCCATTTAGCTTCCTCATGGGGATGAGAGAGAGAATGGAGCCAAAATAAAGCAGTCGGTGTCCCTGGGCTGTAAACCTTATCCTCCCCACCCCCACCCCCATTGCCTCTGCAGTTTCCCAGCGCTTAGCCAGGGACCCAGCGGAGCTGCCTGGCCCCTTTCAGGAACAACGGAACCATGATGAAGGCAACAGGAGTCAGAAAACTATTCAGTGCAGGAAGTCCCAGTATCCGGTGAGAAATAAGAAGTACAACAGCACAGGATGCGCCTTGGATCAGGGGGACGTGAAAAGCTCTCAGCCTTTGTGTCCTCCTCTGAGCCAGAGCGTCTGCTCCGGAGCCCCCTGCTCTCCTTGGAACTCAGCTGGGGACACCACTGTCGCTGTCTGACTTCCAGCCTCTGCTGAAGAGGACCCGGGGCCACCATGTCCATCCCTACCGGTCTGCTGCTGCTGCTGCTCCTGGACCAGCCCTGGATGGGAGCTGGTGCTGACGGGAAGGCTGTGTTCTGTGCAGAGACTGCCTGCTACACTGCCCACTGGGGCAAGCAGAGTGCATCTGAGGCCCAGCATCACTGCAGGCAGAACGGGGGCCACCTGGCTACTGTGAAGACTGAGGAGGAGGCCCAGCATATCCAGCAAGCACTGGCCCAGCTCCTAGATCAGGAAGCACCGCTGGCAGCTCGGATGGGCAAGTTTTGGATTGGGCTCCAGCGAGAGAAGGGCAAGTGCCAGGACCCCAGCCTGCCACTGAAGGGCTTCAGCTGGGTGGATGGTGGGATGGACACACCCTACGCCAACTGGTACAAAGAAGTAAAGAACTCATGCATCTCCAACCGCTGTGTGTCCTTGATGCTGGACCTGTCCCTGCCACCCATGGCCAACCGTCTCCCCAAATGGTCTGAGGGTCCATGTGGGAACCCGGGTTCCCCTGTCAGCAGCATTGATGGCTTTGTGTGCAAATTCAGCTTCAAAGGCATGTGTAGACCACTTTCACTGGGAGGCCCAGGCCAGGTTAGCTATACCACCCCCTTCCAAGCCACCAGCTCTACCTTGGACACAGTGCCCTTTGCCTCTATAGCCAATGTGGCCTGTGGGGAAGGAGGAGAGGGTAAGCAACATTTCTTCCTGTGTAGGGAGAAGGAGCCTGGTGTATTTGACTGGGGTAACTCAGGTCCTCTCTGTGTCAGCTCCATGTATGGCTGCAACTTCAACAATGGAGGCTGCCAGCAAGACTGCTTTGAGGGGGGAGATGGCTCCTTCCGCTGTGGCTGTAGGCCGGGGTTCCGGCTGCTGGACGACCTGGTGACCTGTGCCTCCAGAAACCCTTGTAGTTCCAACCCCTGCAGGGGGGGAGCAACGTGTGTCCCTGGACACCAAGGAAAAGACTACTCATGTCGCTGTCCCCAAGGCTACCAGCTAGACGCAAGTCAACAGAACTGCTTGGATGTGGACGAATGCCAGGATACCCCCTGCCCCCAGGACTGTGTCAACACTCCTGGGAGCTTCCGCTGTGAGTGCTGGGTGGGCTATGAGCCCAGTGGTCCTGGAGAGGGGTCCTGCCAGGATGTGGATGAATGTGCCTTGGGTCACTCTCCCTGTGCTCAGAACTGCACCAATACAGAAGGCTCATTTTACTGCTCTTGCCAAGAAGGCTACGAACCAGATGGGGAGGATGACACCCAGTGCCTAGAAGTGGATGAATGTGCTGGCCCAGAGGGCAGACTCTGTGATGACATATGCGTTAATGTGCCAGGGTCCTTCCACTGTGGATGCAAGCCTGGTTGGGAGCTGGCCCCTAATGGGGTCTCCTGCATTGTTGACTCTGCTTTCTCAGGAGTAACGACTGGGCCTCACCAAGAGGAGGAAACAGTAGGTGGACAGGACAACTTCATACCTTCTGCCACACCATTCAGCTCAGCCAAGGATTTTGAGGTTGCATCCAAGGTGCCCCCCACTGTAAGGAGACCTTCCCTCCCATGCAATATATCCATGACTGCTGCTCCACCTGAGATGCTGGCCCCTATCCACACCAGTGGATTCCCTGGTGTCCAGAAAGAACCCAGTACTCACAACCCCACAGTCACAGACACTATGGACCTTGAGGAATCTACTGGTGAGGATCTTGTGGCCAAGCAAAGTGAAGAAGGTACTGATGGGCAAAAGCTGCTTCTGTTCTACATCCTGGGCACTGTGGTGGCCATCTTACTCTTGCTGGCTCTGGCTCTCGGGCTTTTGATTTATCGCAAACGGAAAGCAAGGAAGGAGGTGATAAAAGAGAAAAAAAACCAGAGCACAACGGACAGCTACTCCTGGCCTTCAGAACGAGCTGAGAGCAAAGCCATGGAGAATCAATACAGGTAAAGGAGGCCTGAGAGTGGGGCAGGGCAGGGGGGTGGGCAGTTCTGGGAGCTGGGTGGGCAGTGGTCACCTCACAAAAGCAGATGGCAGAGACAGGCTGTATCCACATGGACTGAGTCTCATTGCAGGTCAACTGAAATCTTGTTCCAATTTGGAACTTAGGGCAGCTGCCATGCCTGTAGCCTGGGTTTATGTGGACGCTGTCTAGTACCAATACATGATTGGGTCCAATGCTGTCATCTTCTGTTTTCTGTAGTCCGACGCCTGGGACAGACTGCTGAAGGAGTGGTGGCCACAGAGACCCTGACAATCAGCTTCCTTGTTCTCAGAGTTTTAAGTGCATCCCTGCCCTGGAATGGAGAGAGGGCACACATTCTTCAGAAAGATAGAACTGAACTGGAACCTTAACAAACAGTTGTAAACCTTCACTTTAAAAACCTGTCAGCTTGGTATGTGCAGGTATTTGTTACATTTGTATAATTTGCCTAAAGTGGAAACCATATGTTGGGAGTATCCTTGTGGGAATTTTGTGATTGCTAACAGTTCTCAGTTGTCCTCCCTTTTCAGACAAAATGTGACTAATTTAATTTTTTTACACTGATTGTGTATGGAATAATACAGGTCAGGTGCTCTTAGGCCTTAATTATTCAAAGAAGAGGCCATCTGCTAATGCTGTTTAAGAATTACTTTTCTTAGAATAAACCAACAAATTGTGTTGTTATATAAAAATACCCCCCTTTTTTTGTCCAAGGGAGTAGATAGGATTAGATTTTTTTTTCAGCACCAATACCTCATGCATGTGTGATTCCACTACTACCAGGCTGATCTATTGTTATTGTTATTTTTTCTTTTCAGATATATAGAAACTGAGAGGGAGAGAAAAGGAAGTAGAGAGAGGGAGGGAGGGAGAGAATGAGGGAGAATAAGAGAGGGAGAGAGAGGGGGAGAGAGAGCAGGGTTATGATAGCACCATTTCACCATTGTGAAGCTGTAATACTTCTCTGTGATGCCTGGACTCAAACCCTGGATTCAGAGCAGGACAGGACAGGTACCCTACTGGGTGAGCCTTCTCCTGGCCCCCTGAAATCATTTTTAATGTTCACATTTGCATTCCTGTGTCTTACTATTATAGGTCCTGCTGAATGGGTGTTATTGAAATCACCAAAGTACATTTAAATTGCTTAGATAGCAAGGAGGCTGAAAGTTCAGAAATCATAGTTCTGAAGTTCCTAGTAGTCTTTGATTTATTTGAAAGTGAAATTTGTAAAACTGTGGGGAAAGTAGGAAGTGAATTAAAAGTATGTTTGAAAATATGTCATCTCAAGATGATGGAGGTCTGTTTTGCAAGCACTTGAATTAGTGCATCTAAATGCACTGATGTAATTACTCACCTGAGCACTGATGGGATAAAATCTCAGATGGAAACAAGTCCAGGACAATTTGTCTCTGACCTTTTCCCTCCCACCCCCCACCCTGATGCTGCCCACCTTTCCTCATGCAGTTCTGGATGCAAGGGCTTAGTTTATAACTGGAGAAGGTGTTTCAAAGTCTCTTATTCCAATGGTTTCTAAAAGATATGTGAGGGATATGATAGCCTGAGTTTTGAAAGCTGCTGACAGAAAGTATCAAGCATAGGTCACAGTCAACACTACATCCTGACCCTGATTTGTAGCTGAAGTTCATAACCTAGTTAGTTCTGTGGGGTAACCTCCTGGTCCTGTTATGAATGTCTGATCTCTCTCTCTCTCTCTGTCTCTCTCTCTCTCTCTGTCTATCTCTCTCTCTGTGTCTATCTCTCTCTCTCTGTCTCTCTGTCGGTGAGGGAGAAAAAAAGAACAAGATCATTAACTAAGATTTCTTGAAATAGCAAAACATGCTCAAAGCAATGCTAATGTATATTCTTCAGTTAAGTTCTGTAATCACAGAGCACCCTTCCAATCTTGGTGTCAAGAGCATTCTCTTCCTGGCTGTTTTTTCCAGTGTTTCTGGGGAGCAGCCCAGGATTCCCAATAGTCAGAAATTTCAAAGCTGTTGAGTGGCTTTCTGCAACCACTGTGCAAGAGGACAGACTGAGGGAAACATTTCCTGCCCAGGAGTCCAACTCTATCTTTCAGAAAGAGGGCTCCCGATTGTTTCGGCTTTTGCCTCTGAAATGCCTCTCTCTCTGAGGTCACCACTCTCACAGGAATAGCAACCAGGTGCATGACCTTCACAACTAAGTAAATATCCTTTTGGAAGGAGGACACAACATTTTTTTTCTTTTTCCATAAGTAAATGTAAAACTGAAGAAGGTAAGATGGAAGGAAAGATGGAGGCTTTGTGGGGCTCAAAGAGATGTTTTGGAACCACTGCATTTCACAGTCATCTAATCAGTTTTCAGTGGGAGCACTGATGTTAAACATTCCAAGAGACAAAGTCCATGTCCTTTTGACCACAGGGCCCTTCTCTATCTGTGGTATTGAAAACAATTTTGATGGTTTTTAAGACTTGACCATACCTATTCCTGATCAGTATCTATGCATAGATGACATAAAAGCAAATCCAACATCTCTGCCTCTAGAACTTTAATAATTCTTTCTCCTCTCTTTTGGAAGTAGAAGGGATTTTATAAGTTTTCTGTCAGCCTGTCTGTGGTTCTGTGAGCCTTGTATTGGGCAAGGCTATCAATGAGCTTTCTTACTTTAGTGTTTGGATTTCCTATACATTTCAGGCTTATTTTCTGGTTTGAATTCTTCTCTCTTCCTCCCCTTCTCTGTATATGTATGTGTGTGTGTGTGCGAGGGGATGTCTAGACCTGCCCACCCCATATTAGAGATCTCTAACTTCTGTTGTGGATTCCACTGGTGAGTATGCATTAATAAAGAAGATTAAAAAAAACAAACAAAAAACTTTTGGGCAGAGTCTGCCTGCTCACTCTCACAGACCCTGCTAAACAGTTGCCACGATCCCAACACTGGACAGCCTAGTGGTCACAAACACATGCATTATTCTCTCATTTCATGTGACTGTTATTTTTTCCGCAGTATACAAATTCTTTGGAAGGAAACTTAGGGTGGGAGATGGAGCATAGCAGTGGGTAAACAAATGATCATTGATCAGCCATTCATTTATCTAGAGGGGCTCCAGGTGACTGAGGCTGTGACACAGAGACCAAGACAAAGGGGTACTGGACAAAGTGTAGGAGGAGGAGTACTCTGCCATCTGTAGATTCCTCCAACCATGACCCCATTGCTGGGCAGGGACAGACCCGGTGCTAATCTGTCCTGACTTGTCCAGCAGCAAAACCAGTTGAGAGAGCTCCAGGGCAACAGATTCAAAGACAATGAAGACTTTTGCCTAAATATAAATTTCCATATTGCAGTCATTCCATGAGACTCTTGGAAAAACAAAATCTTTATTAAGTTCAAACTTATTCCTCCCACCTCCCAAGGCCAACAACTAACAGGAATATATCTCCTTAGACATACAGTCCTCTGCCTGTTCCTGACTATTAGGGGCAGTTGCTACTCTCCCTTTCTTCTTACTTTGAGAGACATGGTGCAGGAGGAACCTTCCCCCAGGAAATTGGATGGGTATAGGAAAACAAGGATGGGGCTGAATATCTCAAAATGCTGAGGCTATACTTGAGTGTGATCTATCCTTTGTAGGACAGACCCAGAGCTTTTCAGCTGCTTGGATGTGAGGCAAAGAATAGTCACCCAGGAAGCAAAGAGTGGTCACCTAGGAGACTAGTCTTCTGGTGACTATATAGTACTATACCTCCACCCTATTTTCCCCAGCAGAATTGAGTGTATGAATTAGTCAGTTAACCTAGTTCCAACCCCCAGGGTAGGAACCTAGTCCCTGCAGAGCTTGTATTTAGTCCTAAGTGTAAGCTCATTATAGACTCACAATCTTTTTAGAAAAAGCTTATCTTGGGTGGGGGTAGATAACATAATGGCTACGCAAAGAGGCTGTTCTGCCTGAGGCTCCAAAGTCATAGGTTCAATTCCCCTGCACTGCCATAAACCAGAGATGAGCAGTTCTCTGGTTAAAAAAAAAAAAAAAAAGGAAAAAGAAAGAAAGAAAAGCTCATCTTGTGCACATTACTAAGGTTCAAACCCAGACCCCCTACCTGCAAAGGGAAAGCTTTTACAATTGAAGCAGAGCTGCAGTTCTCTCCAAACCCCCATCTATCTCCTTCCCTTCTCAATTTCTGTCTTACCAAACAAACAAAAATTAATTAATTTAAAAATGTTTTTTTAAAAGCTATCTTAACATTTCTTGCAACATGATTAGGTTAAAAAAAAAAGGTGTAGTAAGAAGTTAAACATGTCTATGTCCCTGTCTATGTACATCATGTAGGAAGACAAGTTTTTTCTCTTAAATTCCCAGGTTCATATGATTATTCTTTTGAGTTTTTTTTTTTCTTCAAAAGTTTTAGTTTCAACACATCCCAGATGGAAACTAGACTTGCACCACTTGAACAACCTTGGAAGAATGTGGATTTGATCATTAGGTACTTTTTGTTTCAACCTTCTGTCTTATAAATATTTCTGTGAAAGCCAAAGATCTTACTGGCTTCAAAATAATACAGTTCTTAAAAAAGCACACACACATATATTAAAAAAGCAAATATATAAAAGGAGAGCCTTTTCCTATTATTTTTTTTCTTCTAAACTTCTCCATTGTCTAAATCAGGAAAACAGGAAAGCTTTGCTTTCTAGCAGCTGCATAATGTTGTAATGTCCCCTGCATATTTCCATCACCTTAAACAATAGCTTTGGCTTGGGAATTTGAAATTTAATCCCTGAAAACATCTGTCCCTTTTCTAGCTACAAAATCTGCTCTTTAAATCTGTATATATATATATATATATATATATATATATTTTTTTTTTTTTTTTTTTTAACTGAAATGAAGACAATCATAAAAATTCTCCATGTATTTGATAACCAAGTAACTTAGTTCAGTTGAGATTTCTGGAACTAATACTCATTGAAATGCTGATTTTTTTTTTTTTTTTTTTTAGTGGACTGTGTTTTGGTCTGTTCCTAAAGATAATGTCCATTTATTTTAGGAAGAGAGCCTGGAATTCTTTTCTTGAATTGTTCCTCTTATCTGCAAGGTGGCAAGTTTCCTTTCTAACAGATTTTGTAGGCAGTTCCTTGGGCCTGGAGTTCTTTTTCATGTTTAGCTAAAGCTTGAGTTAGCTCCTATACAAGGCCTTGCTCTGTGGTGTTAGAGATGCAAATGTTGGCAATTGCACTATGAATACTAAATAAGGATGTAAATATTTTAAAGAATGTTTATTTAAAATGTACTCCAATAATTCTAGGATAAGGAAATTACCTTGCTGGGTTGATTTTTACCCTCAGCATAAATGTAGCCTATGTTGGAGGAGGGGAGATAATGGGACTCTGAGAAATGGAATGGCACTTTGAGTCAGCATCATTTGTCAACTTTTGCGGTTTGGGTTACACACCTAGCCTAATAACCATTCAAATACAATAGCTGTCAACTTGCTTTTAATGTATTTGAAAAAAAAAAAAAAACCACCTCAAAATGTTTAGCAGAACTTGCATTGGAGATCATGAAAGTCATCCACTTCCCTTTTCAGATTGTTGCTTGATAGAGGCACCTTTTCTGCTCTCTTTCAACATCTTCACCTACCAAAGGTAACAGAGCTCCTTAGCTGGCGCTGGAATCTTCCCTCTGCAGGAACCATCCCTCCAAGCTCTGTCCTCAGGGAAAGGGGCACACTGAGGGTCAGTGCTACCCCACATGGCAGTGTCTCAGCTGCTGAGACACAAAGCTGGATTGATGCTGACAGTTTTTGCCTTCTGATCCAGAGTCTGCTCTCTGTGTCTCATCTGTACTGTTCAGTTTCCTGCAGCTTTTTAATTGTAGGGATGGTGGTTGGTGTTGGATTATCCACTGAAGGATAGTCCACTTGGTGTGATGTGAAAACACCATTCTAGAAGTATTACAGAAGCATTTATCACAGCTTTGTTAGCAAAGCCTTTCCAGTTTATTTAGCTAATTGGACAGGCAGGCCAGATCCTTCATTGTTTGGCTGCACAAACCTCACTGTGTCCAGAAACTGGGAAAGCAGATGGTGGTCAGTTCTGAGTCCACCTGCTTTTCAGATTGTGTGCTTAGGAAGGACAGGCTTAGGGAGGATGAAGAGCTCTGCTCTGTTGTGCTGCTAATGGATAGAACACTTGCCATGAGCACCCGATGCTTAGCATTGAATAAAGCTGATCATTTGAGGAGTCCAGTCACTAATAAAATAAATTTGGAAATTATCTCTTAGTACAAAAAAAAAGAAGAAGAGAAAAAAGGCTATCTCTAGCACATACACACATGCCAGGCATACACATGGACATGTACCATAAATGTACATAAACATATACAGACATATAATTTAAGTATCCTCCATATATATATGTCAAAAACCCAAACAACCTGAAACTAGCATTTCTTGACTAAAGGAATAAGTCATGATCAAAGATTCCAATTACTTTTGGGGAATCATGGAAGGAATTGAGTGTCACACAAACAATCTTGCTGCTTCTCTCCCAGGTAGTTTCTTCATTTAGATAGAATGACACAAAGAGAGACAGAGGAAGGGAGAAGAGAGCATAGCATAGCACTGGAGCTTTCCCTGGGCGACACCCATGGCAAGATAAGCACCACACCCCATGAGTTCTCTCTCTCTCTGACCCCAAGAGAGCAAATTTTAATAATGACTCTTTTTGGTCTCCTTTGCTACATGCTAGCTAAAATAACTTAAGTGTTAGGTAAGTCTTTAAAATATGACTCACAAAAATTCAATTTATATAGTGTCATTTGGTTGGTTAAGAACAGTTGTAGCAGATACCATGGTTTAAAATACAAGACCCCCCCCCCCAAAATAATAAAGCAAGATCCACATATAGGTTATGCACATTCCATGATTTTTTATATGAATCAAATGAGCACAGCTGGTCTTCTGCTGACTCAAGTATATTCAGTTAGTCTTAAGAATATTCATTTGGTTAGGGAGGGAGGGTAGGAAGAAAACTTTGGGGGCCCATTACAGAATGAAACTGTATGTATATGTATATGTCAATCATTGCACTGTAAAACATTAACTCCCTTAATAAAAATAAAAAAAAAAAAGAGTACTCATTTGGTGATGGGACAAAGAGAAATGCTAATAAACCAAGTGTTGGTCCAGAGTCTCTCTGAGTCATTTTTTGATATTACAGTTGCTTACAAAGAAAAACATTTCAGATCTTCTTTATACCCCTTTCTCATTCTTTCAGGGGGATTAACAGGTAAGTGGTTAAAAATAAAAGTGAAGAAAGAGGGGAAATAGGGTGGGGAGGTCAGGATGACCCAAGAGGCTGCTGGTCACTGCAGGAACTGAGACCTGGCAGGATGCTTCATGGCGCTGGGCACATTCCCTCAGTCTCCAGGCCCCACAGTCACATTTTCCATGAGCTCCGGCCCCACTTTGTTTGGTTCTCATTAGAGATTTGTTACCACTGATTTGGATGTTGATCTCCTGTGATCAGGATTGATTTATAAATTACAGCTGTGCTGAAGAAAGAGGGGGAAGGAAGGGAGGGAGGGAGGGGAATGAGTGAATGAGCTAGAGAAAGGGAAAGAGAGAGAAGAAGGAAGGAGGAGGAAGGAGAGATGGGAGAACATAATGAATAGATGCAAACAGAGAAAAAAGGAGGGAAGGAAAGAGAAAGTGGCTGGGAGAGGGAAAAGACAGAGAAAAAGGGTAAGCTGGGCCAGATGTGGTGAAGATCCGTGGGTCAGCACTCACACATCTCAGTTTTTAATCCAGATAGTTAAGGACCATATGCTACTTCCTGGACCACACTTGCAGAACAGTCCAGCTCTATTTCTGTTGTCCTTGGCTGAGAACCAACACTCTTTGTCTCGTGCTCCTGTCACCCTTTCCTGCAAAGCATTGCTTATCTCTTCCACTTCATATTTTATGCCTGTCCACAGAATTTATATCATTAAGATATAACTGGGACTCATGGCTTTTGCCCTGTTAAGCTTCTATTTTTTTTTAGCCATCATAAGAAAATTATGAATCCTGGGACTGGGTGGTGGTGCACCTGGCTGAGTGCATTCCATATGCAGGGACTTAGGTTTGAACTCTTGCTTCACAAGCAGTGAAATAGACCTACAGGTGTCTGTCTATCTCTCCCTTTCCCTTTCAATTATGTTCCATCAAATAAGGGGGGGGGGAGGAAGGGGAAAAAAAAAAGGCCACCAGGAGTGGTGGATTTGAGTCCCAGTGATAACTCTGGTGACAATAAAAGTAAATACATTTTTATGAAGAAAAAAATGAAATTCAGGAAATATGAGAACATAAATGTGGGAGTTGGGCAGTAGCCCAGTGGCTTAAGCACATGTGGCGCAAAGCACAAGGAAAGGTGTAAAGATCCCGGTTCAAGCCCTGGATCCCCACCTGTGGGGAGGGTCACTTCACAAGCAGGTCTGCAGATGTCTCTCTTTCTCTCCCCCTCTCTGTCTTCCCCGCCTCTCTCCATTTCTCTCTGTTCTATCCAACAGCAATGGCATCAATAAAACTATAACAATAAAACAACAAGGGCAACAAAAGGGAATAAATAAATAAATAAATCTTAAAAAATCTTTAAAAAATAACATAATTGTGATCCCCCACTTTGTTTCTTCAGGGTCTTTTTCACAAGAAGATTATATTGTAAAGTAAATATTTCACTTTCTTGCCAAAATGATCCAAAAGATCTGTGTGTACCTATGATCATAGCAGCACAATTTGTAATAGCCAAAACCTGGAAACAACCTAGGTGTCCAACAACACCTAGTGCCTAGTGGCTGAGTAAATTGTGGCATATAAACACAATGGAATACTACTCAGCTATTATAATGGTGAATTCATCTTCACTTCATCTTGGATGGAGCTTGAAGGAATCATGTCAAGTGAGATAATCCAGAAGAGAAGGATGAATATAGGATGATCTCACTCATAGACAGAAGTTGAAAAATTAGAACATAAGGGAAAACACAAAGCAGAACTTGGACTAGAGTTGGTGTATTGCACCAAAGTAAAGGACTTTGGGGCTGGGGTGTGGTGGTGTTCAGGTATTAGAATATGATGGCAGAGGAGGCCCTAGGTGAGAGTTTAGAGTGTTATTCGGAAAACTGAGAAATGCTACACATGTACCAACTACTTTATTTTACTGCAGACTGTAAACCATTAATCTCCCAATAAAGAAAAAAATTACATGGCTAATGGAAAACATGAATTATGCAGGTGTTGTACCATAGTGATAACCCTGTAGACAAAAAGAAACAACAGTGAAAGAAAGCCCCAAACTTAACTTATTATTATTTGTCAGACCTGTTAAGAATCTCTTTGAGGGAGCTGGATGGTAGCGCAGCAGGTTAAGCACAAAGGCACAAAGCACAAGGTCCGGCAAAAAGGATCCTGGTTTGAGCCCCCTGATCCCCACCTGCAGGAGGAGCTGTTTTGTAAGTGGTGAAGCAGGTCTGCAGGTGTCTATCTTTCTCTCCCCATCTCTGTCTTCCCCTCCCCTCTCCATTTCTCTCTGTTGTATCCAACAACAAGAATAGCTATGACAGCTATAACCATGACAACAATAACAACTATAACAAGCACAACAACAAGGGCAACAAAATGGGGAAAATAGCCCCCAAGAGCAGTGGATTTGTAGTGCAGGCACCAAGCCCCAGTGATAACCCTGGAGGCAATAAATAAATAAATAAAAATAAAATAAAAAATCTTTTTGAGTTCAATGTGCTAATGAAGAGTTACAGATTTAAATGAGGGGAAGAAACAACAACTGCATTTTATTTATTTTTTTGAATTTCTTTATTGGGAGATTAATGCTTTACAGTTGACAGTAAATACAATAGTTTGTACATGCATAACATTTCCCAGTTTTCTACATAACAATACAACCCCTACTAGGTCATCTGTCATCCTTTTCCAGGACCTGTACTCTCCCCACCCCCAACCACCCCAGAGTATTTTACTTTGGTGTAATACATCTAACTCCAGTTCAGGTTCTACTTGTATTTTCTCTTCTGATCTTGCTTTTCAACTTCTGCCTGAGAGTGAGATCATCCCATATTTATCCTTCTGTTTCTGACTTATTTCACTTAACATTATTTCTTCAGGCTCCATCCAAGATGGGCTGAAAACAGTGAAATCACTATTTTTAATAGTTGAGTAGTATTCTGTTGTGTATATATACCACAACTTGCTCAGCCACTCATCTGTTGAAAACAACTGAATTTTATTTATTTATTTTTAATTTATTTTTTATTTAAGAAAGGATAAATTAACAAAACCATAGGGTAGAAGGGGTACAACTCCACACAATTCCTCCCACCCAATATCCATATCCCATCCCCTTCCCTGATAGCTTTCCCATTCTCTATCCCTCTGGGAGCATGGACCCAGGGTCCTGTGGGTTGCAGAGGGTGGAAGGTCTGGCTTCTGTAATTGCTTCCCCGCTGAACATGAACATTGACTGGTCGGTCCATACTCCCAGTCTGCCTCTCTCTTTCCCTAGTAGGGTGGGTCTCTGGGGAAGCAGAGCTCCAGGATACATTGGTGGGGTATTCAGTCCAGGGAAGCCTGGCCGGCATCTTGATGGCATCTGGAACCTGGTGGCTGAAAAGAGAGTTAACATACAAAGCCAAACAAATTAACAACCGAATTTTAATGCTGGGTTCTGGTTAGGATCTGGGGATAGTAAAAAGATGGTTTGTATCACATTAATTTCTTGTCTGTGATGATATAGTAAGGTTGTATAAAAGTTTAATATTAGGGGAACCTGGAATATGTGCTACAGGAAGTCAATGCACACTTTTTGTGACCTTAAATTTTCAGTGTGTGTATATATAACTTTTTAAACCAGAGAACTGCTGATCTCTGGATTATGACAGTAATTATGGATTGAACCTGGAATGTCAAATAGTTGGGCACTAGAGTCTTTTTTTTGCCTCCAGGGTTATCGCTGGGGCTCAGTGCCTACATTACGAATCCACGGCTTCTGTGGCCATTTTTTTTTCTTTTTCCTTTTTCAAGTTTTTGGATAAGACTTAGAGAAATTGAGGGGAAAGGGGAAGCTAGAGAGGGAGAGAGAAAGATAGAAACTTGTTGACGCGCTTGTGACGTCATTCCCCTGCAGGTAGGGAGCCGGGTGCTGGAACCAGAATTCTTGCTTGGGTCCCTTAAGCTTCGTACTACGTGTGCTTAACCTGGTGCACCACTTCCTGGCCCGGCACTAGTCTTTTTATATAACAATAATGCTCTCTCTCCAGCCCAGAGTAATTTGTAATGAGTCAGATAAATAGACCATTAGAACAGAAGAGAATAATGACCATATTATAATATAGAATGTGTATGAAACTAACGTGCTATAGATCTTAAATTTGTTATATATTCCATATGAATAAAAAGGAGAAAAAAAGAATATAGATAACATTCTGGTAACTTTAGTAGAAAAAGATTAAAGAAGAATAAAAAAAATATGAAATCCAGTATTGTGAGAATATAATTGTGATTCCCCCCACCTTTATTCCTCACGATCTTTTTCCACAAGAAGATTACATTATAAATTTATAATGTAAATAGTTCGGTGCCTGAACTATGAATCACTGCTCCTGGGGGCTTTTTTTTTTTTTTTTAAACATTTTATTGGATAGGACAGAGAGAAATTGAGAGGGGAGGGGAGATGGAAAGATAGACACCTGTAGACCTGCTTCACCACTGGTGAAGCACCCCCCTGCAGGTGGGGAGCTGGGGACTCGAACACAGATCCTTACACATGTCCTTGCATTTAACCCCACCTGGGCCCCTGAATCATTGAATTCTTTCTTTCTTTCTTTTTTTTCTTACAAATATAAAGTATAATGTTTTAACATTTTAACTCCCAAGAATATTATATATGTTTAAACTTAAAAAAAATCTAACTTAATTATATTTTACAGAGAGACTGAGTTACAGAGAGACTGAAAAGAGTTACAGAGACTGAGTTCTGCACAGTTCTGGTTTGTGATGGTGCTAGGGATTGAACTTGAGACCGTGAAAGAACTTGGACTGGAGTTGGTATATTGAACCAAAGTAAAAGACTCTGGAGTAGGGGTGGGGGGAGAGTTCAGGTCCTAGAACAGGATGACAGAGGACCTATTGGGGGTTGTTTTGTTATGTGGAAAACTGGGAAATTTTATGCATGTGTATACCATTGTATTTACTGTTGACTGTAAAACATTAATCCCCCAATAAAGAAATTAAAAAAAAAAGATGAACTTGGGACCTTGGAGCTTCAGAAATGAAAAAAAGTTTTTGTATAACCATTATGCTGTCTGCCTAGTCCTCTACTAAAGCTTTTTATTTCCTATTAGTCTGTTGTATTTGATGAATACTACCTTGTCCTATTGTTTTGTTTTTAACTTTAAAAATATTCAACCCATTTCTTTTTTCTCTTTATGCCTGTTTTCTGTGAATAATAAAATTGGACTTCACTATCTTGTTGTTGTTGCTATGAGCCAAATAAACATCCTTCTTTACTGATAGATTTAACCTAGTCACATTTACTGAGTGTACCAGTAAGTGTGTGATGACTTATTTTGAGAATTCTATTTCATAATGTGTTTTTCCTTTTTTTAAATTTGCTCCTCCTCTTTTGTTGCACTTGTTATTTTATTGTTGTTGTAGTTATTATTTTTATTGGGTAGGACAGAGAGAAATAGAGAGAGGAAGGGAAGACAGAGAGGGGGAGAGAAAGACACCTGCAGACCTGCTTCACAGCCTGTGAAGCGACCCCAGGCAGGTGGGGAGCTGGGGGCTCAAACCGGGATCCTTATGCCAGTCCTTGAGCTTCACTCCATGTGCCCTTAACCTGCTGCGCTATTGCCTGGCCCCCTTTTCTTCCTTCCTCCCTTCCTTCCTTCCTTCCTTCCTTCCTTCCTTCCTTCCTCCCTTCCTTCCTTCCTTCCTTTCTTTCTTTCTTTTAACCTGAGCACTACTCAGCTCTGGTTTATGGTGTTGTGGGGGTTTGAACCCTTGGCTTTTGAGCCTCAGGCATGAGAATCTGTTTGTGTAAACATCATGCTATCTAACCTCTACCCCCCTCTCTCTAAATGTTAGTCATTAAATTAACTGAGGTTTCTTTGTTCTGCTTTTTCCCTCAAGGAATTTGAAACTGGCTTTTGTATACTTCAAATGTTTAGTTTTATTTTTTTAACCTCAAGTATTTAACTTATACAAAACTATCAAAGTTAAATGTTAACTAATAGTAATATCCTCCTTGAACAAAAAAAAAAAAAAGAGAGAGAAAAATAACAATTCATTCTTCCTGCCTCTCCACTCTCAAACTGTTCCAACACTTTCTAGCACCATTCATCTTGAGTGCATCTGGATTTTTTTCATCTTTGTACATTTTACAAACTCTGGAAGTATGATTCTTTACTTTCTTGTTGCCAATATTCCTGTTGAGAAGACTGATGTCAATTTGTTTTCTTTCATGAGCAATTTATTTGTCCATTCAGTTTCTCCCCCAAATTCCTTTACTTTCTTGTTCTCTTTTATGTTCTAAGCTTTTACTTCAGGGTTTGGGGTGTGGTTCTTTTTTCCAGCTTTCCTGCAGTATGCCAGCACCTTACATCTCAGGAGGGTACTTTATTCTAGAGCTTTTGAACTTGAACATGAGTCTGTGGGGATTTCTGAAGCCCCCTGCAGGGTGTCTTAAAATTTAGGTGTCTGGGCCTCAACCCACAGTGGGTCTGCGATGAAGTGGGGGTGGGGACCAATCATTTGTATTTGGAGCAAGTTTGCAGATAAAGTTACTACTGCTAGTCTGGGGACCCTACTCAGAGAACTTCTATTTCATTCAGTTGAGATAATACTATCCTCTTATGGTGACTATATCTTCCTTGCATTCTCTTGACTTTCTTACTTTAGAAATTATTTATTATTATTTTTTGAGTTTCTGGAAATGATTTTTATTTATTTTTTGGAAATGATTTTTAGATGCCTCTCTTTCCTGTGTCTACTGATCTCCTTTTCATGTTTTCCATCTTGGTATCATCTCACATTTTCTCTCTGGGCTCCCAATAATTCTTGTCCCCCCTCCCCCCTTTTTTTCCCTGAAGTCTCCTGAAAATATGGCATATAATTTCCCTTGTAATTATGAGTTAGCTATTGTTGTCTATGTTTACACTGGTATATGTGAGACACATATAGTTGGGACCAGGGTTATTACATCAACCAGGAATGAGGAGGCATCTAATTGTGTGTGCAGGATTGATTAAGCTTCTTCATACATTGCATGTTCAGAAAATGGCATTCTTGGCATGCTCAGTGGGAGAGACTGGTGATAGACAACAGGCCACTTTAGGACAATTCAGAGCCCCTAGCTACTGGAATCAGTTTCCTTTTAAATGAACTGGGACATCTGCGGGGATATAGCCTTAATTAAGATTTTGAAGAATGAAGAAATAGAAAAGAAACAGCATTTTAAAAAATAGGTACAACTTCAGAAGCAGTTGCTAGTTTTAATTTCTTGAAAAAGCTAAACACATACATATTACCCAGTAATTCTGCTGTTATTTACTCAAAGGGAATGAAACTATAAACCACACTAAGTCTTAGCCATGGATACTCATGGGATATTTGGTTTTAGAGTCTTGTCCTGGAAACCATTAGGTATTCATCAGCAGGTAGATGGGTAAAGATTGTGATTTAACAATACAGTGGAATATTCATTAGAAAAAAATACAAATATAGATAGCATGAATGAATATCAAAACCATTATGCTGAGCAAAGTAAGCCAGATATATGAGAGGCCACCTGTATGGTTTCATTTCATTTAATGAAATTGTAGAATAGGTATCCTGAATCTGTAGCATAGAAAGCAGATCAGTGGTTACGTGGAGGTGGGTGTGAGGACTCTTCACAAAGGGCCTTGAGGGATTTTGACAGATGCAAATTGTCTATCTTGATTAGATAGTATTTATATGGATGCTTGCATTATCAAAACTCATTAAACCATACAAGTAAAAGAAATAGATTTTATTTATTTATTTTTACTTTTTTCCAGTTTCAATATCACTTTATTGAGGAAACGTTTTACAGGATTTTTGTTGTCACAGGGTCATTTCCACATTTCCCCAAGCTAGGTGTCAGTCCAACCATCATCTTCCACCACAAGGATTTAAGTCCCCACCCCCTCCTTAGTAGCCCTTACTCAAAATGAGTAGATTTTATTATAAGTATTTGCATATCAAATTCTTGACAATTGATGTTATAAAAATAAGTAAATGTTTACAAGTTGCAATATGCTTTTTTTTTGAGGGGGGGAACAGGAGGTCATGCTTGCTTTGGACTTCATTATTTTAGAGTTAATATAAAATGCTGTTGTACAAGGAGTAAACTGTACTATTTAAATTTTCTCCATTGTTTGTTGCTTTCTTAAATTTTCTGCTTAGTTGAAATAACTGGATGCATCCATTGCCATGAAAATCCTCTATCTCCCTCCAAGATAGGGCAGAAATGATTAATTTCCTTCATTCACTGACTTCCATCAAAACATTAAACTACATCATGAAGAAAAGCTCTCCTCTTTGTCCAACTCCTATTTTCTTCTCTCTCACCCTGAGTATTGACAAGGTTGAGTTCATATATTTTATTGTGGGGATTAATGGTTTATAGTAAATACAATTGTTGGTACATGTGTAAAATTTCTCAGTTTTCTGTAAAACACTCTCACTCCCAGCCTACATCTTCCTCCACCATCAGTCATTATGAGTTCTTTCTTTTATTGCCCCCTCTTAAAACCATCTTGCCACATTTCATTTTTAAAAATGACTGGTTAAACTCTGCTATTTAGTGTCAAATCCTGAATTTTTGGGAAAGAAACTTCTATGAAAACAACCTTTTGTGTTATTAAAAATTTATAAGCTAAAAACAACTTTGGAAAAGCTTTTGGGCACCGCAGATGACAAATTTGAAGTAAAACTATTGTCAGTAATAAAATCAAACTCTTTCATTAAGAGGCTTTTTCCACTGCACAGAAGAGATCAGATGCCCAGAACCACTTCTTTGATGCTAACAGAGGCTGGAGTTGATGCTTAATGGCTTGTGGCTGCAGTTAAATGCTGTTTGTTAACTTTAGTTACATGTTGAAGGGTTGTCAGCAGGAAACCTTTATCCATGTTGAGCTTAGGAAAAGATGATTCATTTGGCTTTGTTATTAAAAAATTTGGAGTTATATGATCTGAAATCAAACAAGAAACAAACCAAAATTAAATAAGTACAGGGTTTTTTGGGAAATGAAATTTATAAGACATTTATTTATGTATTTTTAAAGATTTAAAAAAATATTTATTTTTATGAGAGGCGTAGAGCAGTGCCAGTTCTGGCCTCTGGGGTATCAGGCAGGTGATCAAACCTGGGGTCTTAGGCATCCAAGTCCTGAGATCTACAGCTGTGCTATCTCCTTGTCTCAGAAATGGGCTTTTTAAAAAAAATGTTTGTTTTTGTCTTTGCTGGTTTTCACCACTCCAGGGCAATTTTTTTTTTTTTCAGATAGAAAGAAAAAGATATAAGGGCCTCTCAGCAGCATACCTGGTTAAGCACACATAGTACTAAGTGCAAGGACACGTGCGAGAATCCAGGTTTGAGACCCTGTCTCCCTGCCTACAACGGGGATGCTTCACAAGTGGTGGGTGAAGTAGGTCTGCGGGTGTTTCTCTCTCTCTCTCTCTCTCTCTCCCTCTCTTCTCCTCTCTCAATTTCTCTCTGTCCTACCCAATAATATGGAAAAAATGTCTGCTGGTACTGAATCAAAGTGACTGCCCTGGAGGCAAAAACAAAACACACACACACACACACACACACACACACACACACACACACACACACACACACACACACACACCCAAAAAACAAAAAAGAAAAAAAACAAACAGGGACGGGGGTGAAGGCAAGAGGACGGTACTGCAGCACTGATGCTTCCTCCAATATGGTGGGGGCTGCTTTGGGTCTGGACCCTGGATCACACACATGACACACATGACAGAGCAAGTGCATTATCCAAATGAACTATTTTGCCAAACCTGTAAGAGATTTTGATTGGATTGTTTTGCCTACTAAAAACTCATCTTTGAGGAATACTGTTTCAAAAGTTATATCCAAAAAAAAAAAAGTGAATGAGAAAAAGCAAATGAGTTTATTTGCCCAACACCTTACAAACTATTTCTTTTACTTGTTCAAAGGAAAAGAAAAGGTTTATTTCTACATGTTGAACAACATGTAGAACGGTAGTTTTAGTTCCTTGAGTCTGTTCAACTCCCACTAACTCAAAGCTGCCTTTTAAGTCCCCTGGGTTGGGAGGTGGAACTGAAGCTCTTCTCACCTTAATTCTCAGTGATGTTTCTTCTTTCTCTGGCTGTTTTCCTGCCTGAGGAAGATTGGCAGTACCAAAGGACACTCTAATCACCCCTAATTCCTCCCTAAACATTTTTGCCCCTTAAAGCTGTGCTTCATGAGCTACAAATTATCCTTACATAAATGTATAGATGATCTGTTCTTGATCTTTTACTCTGTTCCCACTTGTATATTATGTGATCTCTTATATTCAACAATGAATATGCCTGCATATCATAAGGCCTAATTAATATAATACTCATTTATCTCAGATGACAAAAGCTCAGAACTGAGAACTTAACAATGCTATGGTAGTTCTCAACTGCCTCTGATCTTGGTTTTTCATCTCTAATGTGTGATTTTCCTCATAATTCAAGAAGGTGTTGCTTTTTTGTTTGTTTGTTTCTTTGTAAAAAGTTTGAAGTAAGCTTTATATGCAGAAAACATTCAAATCCCTATGTACCAAATTATATAATTTGATGAAGTTAAGTAAGTATATGTGGCTCTCATTGCTCTCTCTCCAGTCAAGGCACAGAACATTCCATCACATAGCAAATTCCCTGTGCTCTCTCTATTTAATTCCCATCCTGCAAACAAGCACTGTTCTGCCTTCTCTCACTTCAGAATCTTTTTGTCTCTGAACATTCATTTTGACGGAATCTGAGCTTATCAGATTTAACTCTGTTGCTTTGTTATTTGTTTCTGTTTTCCCCATCTGTTTTTTTTCTTCTTTTGATTCTCTCTTCCTGTTTTGTTTTGAGTTAATTATGCATTTTTAAATAACATTATTTTATTTTTGAGTAGTTTCTGGTTTACAGAAGGATTGAAGCTGAAAGTACAGCGAGTTCTTATATAATCCTTTACCCCTCTCTTATTTGGCATTCTGCACTGATGTCAAATATTTGGTACACTTGATGGCTGATATTGATACATCATTATTAACTAATGTCCATTGTTCACATTAGAGTTCACCTTCATTGTGAAATCTATGGACTTTTGATAAATGTATAGTGATCTGTGTTCATTATTATGAAGCCACACAGGGAATTTTGGGGGCAGTGAAACTATTTTGTGTAATATTGTAATGATGGACATAAGTATTTAAAGTTTTAACAATTATGAATAAGGTTGCTGTAAGCATATGTGTGCAGGTGTTTGCATGGGCATACATTTAAGTTCTGTTGGGTAAGTAGTGAGAAGTATAATTGCTGTATTGTATGGTTAGAATATATTTAGGTTATATATATATTTATGTTTTCCAAAATATCTGTATCATTTTGCATTTCCACCAACAGTGAATGAGGGTTCCTTTAGCTCTATATCCTTGTCTATATTTAGTGTTGTATATGTTCTGTATTTTAGTCATTCTGATAGATATATTGTGGTATCTCACTGTTGACACTTCTTTCCTTATTTATTTATTTTTTCTTATTTCAGTACTAAGCCTCACATGCACCGCTCATGAGTAGATATTTCATGCTTTTTATACACATTTCCCCCATAGATACACAAAGAGAGACAGTAAGAGAGTTAGATAGTTAAGTTGACAGGTGTTTGAGTATTTGAATAAAAAAATAATGAGCCAAAATAGGGCAATAGTGAACCTTTAACCTCTTACTGAGATGGCATCAGCAAGGATGCCAGAGAAAAAAATTGACTTCCTTTGTTCCATTTTTGCCCCTGGAAAGTCTTATTGATGGGGGATGAATAAGCACAGACATAGGGTCATATCATTGCAGAGGTAGTCCTGAACTGAATGTCTCAGCAATTTTAAATTAAAGAAGTTTCACATGTCAAGAGAAACTGTCACAAAAATAGAATGACAATCCAACAAATAGGAGGAGATATTTAAAATCACATGTCTGACAAGAAGTTTACAGAAAGAAAGAAAGAAAGAAGGAAAGAGAGAAAGAAAGAAAGAAAGAAAGGAGGACGGGGCTGTGTTGCACCTTGTTGAGTGCACGTTACAGTGCACAGGGACTTGGATTCAAGCCGCCAGTCCCCACCTGCAGGGGAAAGCTTTGCGAGTAGTGAAACAGGGCTACAGGTGTCTCTCTATCTCTCTTCCTCTCTATCTCCCCCTTTCCTTTCAGTTTCTGACTGTCTCTATCTAATCAACAAATATAAAAAATCAATCAAAGAGATCATACAATTCAACAACAAGAATTCCAAACAAGTGACAAACTACAGGCAAAAATATCTGACTACATACTTCTCCAAAGAAGACATACATATGCCTCATAGACATATAGAAAAATGTTCAATATCAATAATATTAGAGAAATGTAGTTTAAAACCATGAGATTTTGCCTCACACCAGTGGAAGGTGTGAATGGCCTACATCAAAAAGATTGGAAATAAGTGCTGATGAAGATGTGGAAGGAAAGGGACTCTGGAACACTGTTGGTGTGAATGCAAACTGATGCAAACCCCTATGGAAAAAAAGTATGGAAATTCCTTAGAAAAATAAGCATGAGGGGGCCAGGAGTGTCAGACCTTGTTAAACTCACACATTAGAGTGTGCAAAGACCCAAGTTCAAGCCCCTGGTCCCCACCTGCAGAAAAAAAGCTTCACAAATGGTCAATCAGGGCTGCAGGTGTCTCTGTGTCTCTTTTCTTTCTACTTCTTCCTCCATTATCAATTTCTCTCTGTCTCTATCCAATAACAAATAAAAATATAATTAAAATTAAAAAAGATAAAAATAAAAAATAAGCATGAGAATATCTCATAACCCTACAATACCACTAGTAAATATTTATTTCAAAGATGTGATAACATTAATTTGAAAGGATATATGCATCCCTGTAACCATAGCTGCATTATTCATAATAGCCAATCAACTTAAATGAGAACCAGCAGATGCTTAGATAAAGAAGTTAGAGGATATATACTAACAATGGCAAACTGACTCAGGCTCTATGAAACCCGATGGTTATCAGAGGGAATACAAAGGGCAATGGAGAACATTGATGATGGTTATGGTAAGCAGTACACACACACACTCACACGCACGCACACGCGTGCGCGCGCGCACACACACACACACCTCTATACTCCTAAAGTCCCACAGTATTAAACTATTGTATTTACCTTTGAATGTAAAACATTAATCCCCCAATAAAGAAATTTAAAAAATCTTACAGTATTGCACGCCAATGTTAAATTAACACAAAAATTTTATAACAAAAAGCCAAGCACACACACACACACACACACACACACACACACACACACACACACACCCCTCAGCTAGATGCCTATTTGAAGTAGGCGAAGGAATGAGGGAAGAGGAATAGGAATGCACTGAGTCAGAATGGGGAAAACTGGCTTTAAGTTCACAACCTTTTCCTCAGCAGAAGAGTCTGAAAGTGTATTGTCCAGATCTTCAGATAAAGGACTGACAAAATAGCCTGCTTGGATAGTGTGCTGCTTTCCACATGTTAGACCCAGTTTCTCACTCAGTCTTACTACAGTGGCAGAAGCTTCAGTGCTTCATGTTTAAATGTATGTTTATATGATTACAAACAACAAACAAGTAATAAAATATGTGGGATGAGTGGAATGAAGAGGTGGTAGAAGTCAAGAGGGTGAAGGACAAGTGTGGTTTGGGTGGCCCTGTGGATGGGAAAGGAGACTCATGCACAGTAGGGGGTGGAGCATCTGGTGCAGCAGCCCAAAGGGGATATATTACCAAGAGGAAGACTGGGACTCAGTGTTCAAAAGGCCCATAAATCAAGAGGCAAGGGTTGATGTAAGAGAAACAGTTTTTATCCAGGTACAAACAAAGCCTGAGAGGATGGCAGGAGAAAAAGAACAAGATGATAGAAATAGCTTAATTTTTTTTTGTCTTAAAAAAAATCTTACTCTCAGGTTAGGGTTTAGGATTTATACTGTACAGTGATGATTCAGAAGGGGAGAGGGGTCCAGTCACACAATCATCTGACAGAACAGGGGTATTGTCACATATCTTTCCAGCTGCTGTTGAGAGTCTGTTCATGTGGAAATGACTCATTATTTGGTGGTCTTGTACCTTGTAAAACTTTCAGATAAACTGATAAACACCAGAGCTTGGTGGTCTAAAACATTTGAGATAATATTCAACAATGCCTCCCTGCATGGCATTGTTTATTGCATTTCTTTATTGGGGGATTAATGCTTTGCATTTGCCAGTAAATACAATAGTTTGTACATGCATAACATTTCTCAGTTTTCCACAAAACAATACAACCCCCACTAGGTCCTCTGTCATCCTTTTTGGACCTGTACTCCATCCCCACCCCAGAGTGTTTCACTTTGGTGCAATAAGCCAACTCTAGTTCAGGTTCTACTTGTGTTTTCTCTTCTGATCTTGTTTTTCAACTTCCATGGTAGGTTCTTAGTTTATCATTCCTTAATGTCAAAAAACAGAGCAAAAAGATAGAAATGCATTGTTGATAAATAGTTTTTAGTGACAGGTTCCTACTGAAAGGACAAGATATAAGAAATGTATTTATGCATGTGGAGGGCAAGATGGAGTCTGTAATACTTGCTCAGTGGTAGACAGAGCTCAGTCAGCAGATCACACAGGCAGGAACTGAGTGGGAGGAAGTGACTGGATTATAGAGATGAAAGGTGGGTGGGGAAAGCCTGTGGATAATACTCAGGAATGCTCAGAAAAAAGAATATACATTTAGGTGGAAGCAGGATCATGCAAGAAAAAGTTGGCTTTTGAAGACTGTATTAGAGCTAGTTAAAAGCAACTTCAGAGGGTAAACCCTCAGATCAGCACACCAGGGGGTGACAGCTGGTGTCAACTTGCTGAGTAAATTGACCATAGACCCTCACAGGGATCTTCCCATAAATGGTCTTTTCCCATTCCCTTGCTTTTACAAAAAAGCAAAATCATGATTTGTATGGAAAACTAGTTATGTTCGATACTGCACCTGTAATGTGAATAGCCACATAATGCCTATAGCAATGCCTGCTGCAGGTAAAGACCACTATTCACCTTAGATTAGGAGTTTCATGTGGTCTGGCCATAGACAGCAGTACCACCATTCACCTTAATAGAGAAAGATGGCTTTTCCCCAAATTATAGGAAAACACATAGTGGAAGAGCATGTACTCCTCTAGCAATGTCTTCCCCTAATAATTTGTTATGAAAAATCTCAAACACACAGAGAGCACTTACATGCCCACCACCAGTATTCTACTATTAATATTTCACTACAATTGCTTGATATATATATCTATCAATATATGCATTCTCCAATGAACTTTATTCTGAGTACTCATATCAGTAAGCTTCTCCTTACATGCTAGCATATTCCGGTAACCAGAACTCAATATTTACTTTCGTTTATATATTTTTGGATGCAAAATTTGCAATGGTTACATTTATACACATTTGAAAAATACGATCCTGTTAGCTCTAAAAATTGCAGATACCTGTGTAACTCAAACCCCTTTCAAGATAAGAAATATTTGACCATTACTCCAGAAAGGTCCCTGACTCCTCTGCCTGTCAGTTTCAACACAACTCCCACTCCAGTCCTCCATAAGAGGCAATGATAATTTGGATTCTTTGCTCCACAGGGTTAGTTTAACAAATTCATACTAATGGATTCCAGGAGAACCTACTCGTTTATGTAAAGCTACATTCACATGGCATAAGGTTTCTGAGATTCATTTCTGTTGTGTGTGTGAATAAATGTTGATCAGAATTGCATTGTGGGCATATTATAATATGTGGATTTATTACCTGCCAAAAAGAATCTGGGCTACTTGCAGTATTAAGTCATATTTCACAAGATTGACATGTGGTCTTGGCCTGTGTCAGAGGCAAATCCACTCTAAGAATAAGAGGCACAAATTTCTTCTGATTTATTCCCTTTTGCTTAAGTCATCTTAGGGAGAAAAAAGTGGCTATGTGCTATATGTTGTAGTTTCACAGACCTGTCATTGTCCTAGCTTCATTGCTGCCATGAGACCTTGACCAGATTATATAATTTCCATCAATGTTTTTTTTTTTGCTTTATCTGTAAAATGGAGGTAAAAATAATGATAACTTTTTTGTTGTGAGGATTCAATGAGATGATATACACATAACATGACATCTAGTTCTGAGTAAGTAGTCATAAAATTGAATGACAAAGTAACACTCAGTTAAAGGATAATGAATATTTTATTTAAGTCAATGATGTTTAAATACTGGCCCTAAAACAGTATTTAAAGGTGTAGGAATTTTCATCAAGAACATACACAAGACATGCTTTATTCCATGTAAGGTGGGTTTCAGTACTTTGCTGAAAATAGAGTTTTTAAAATAACGTATCTGGTTAGTCAGAGCATGGTCTGTTTATTTTTTCAATTTCAATAAAATTTTATTGAGGAAATGTTGGTTTATAGAATATTTGTTGTCACAAGGGCATATTTCCACAATCCCCCAAATTCTTATTTATTCTTTAAAGGAAACTTTGCCTTGGGGCAACATGTCAGGGCAAGAGACTCAGGTTAGTCTTAGTCTCAGAATTCCTAGAGAAGGAAATGCCATTGCAGAGTTCATGGAATAAAATGACTTTTTAGGGGCTGGCTTGGGGCATACCTGGTCGAGTGCGTATATTACCATGTGTAAGAACCAAGTTCAAGTCCCTTGTTCCACCCGTAGAGGGGAATCCAGTGGTGAAACACTGACGCAGGTATCTCTCTTTCTCCCTCTTTCTACCTCATCCCTTGCTTTCAGTTTCTGTTTCTATTTTTAGAAAGAAAGAAATGAACAAAAGAAAAAAATTAAAAACTATGACATCATAGTGCTATGAAGAGTCATCTACAGGCACTGGCCTCCAGAGATTACCCTGATGTCAATAAAAAAAAATAGAAAAATAATAACAACAGCAAAAGGGAATTTGAAGAAGAATGAGGCTATTACTTGTTTTCAAGACCACTACTGCCAGTCATCTCCATGTATGTATCCCATTTTGGGCAGAAATTCCAAACTTTGGTACCCATAACTGTGGACATGAGACTTCAAGATGAGCATATCCACCCACTCCCACTCTACAAGCACTGTGATCCACATGGTGCTTTCTTTTGAAGTGATGCAAACTGTGGGCGGCAAAATCTAAAAAACACATTTTCTTTTAATAATATTGTTGATACTGACACTTTTATTACCTGGCACCCTGCTAGGTGACAGTCCTGATAACAGAAAATTTCTTTTTCTTCCATTAGATAGCTAAAGCAAATAAAATCTCTCCATAAATAAAGGACTGTTATTCTTTGGAGTGCTTTCCTTTTTCTTTTCACCATCAACATTGTTTGGGTTTGACAATACTGCTCTGTGTCCCTTCTGAAATTAGAGGAGAAACCGATGAGTTTTTATGTTTCCTGTTTCTGGATTTTATGAGATCTAAAAAAAAAAAAAGAAAAAAAATGCTTCATGAGTGGTGCTGTTTCCATGTTTACAAGAGTTTTTTTTTTTTTTTTTTTGCCTAGTAGAGGTGATTTTATAAGTAAAATCATTGTATAATTGCTAAGGGGGAGAAATTGAAAGTGACCAAAAAAAAAATGCTCTAGTGTCTGTAGGGTTACAGAGAGATTCCCTCCTCCTCCATTCCTGCTCCGTGAAGCACTACTGGGTTTGAAGGATTTTTTTCCTTTATTGGGAGATTAATGTTTTACATCGGACAGTAAATACAATAGTTAGTACATACATAACATTTCTCAATTTTTCACATAACAATACAACCCCCACTAAGTATGCAGAATTTTTAATGTTATTATTTACTATTATTTTTTTACTTTTACCGTCAGAGTTATGGCTGAGGCTCAGTGCCTGCACTACTCCATTGCTCCTGGTGGTCATTTTATTTTTGTTCTTTTCTCTACATAGAGAGTAAGAGACAGTGAACAATAGAAAGGGAGAGAGAGACACATAAGCAGAGTGAAAGACACCATGGCATCACTCCACTGCTTGACAAGCCACTCTCCTATGGGCACTTCCAAGTGGTGACTACGGACTTCACCCTGGGTCCTTGAGAATGGTAATGTGTTTGTTCTACTGAGTGAACTATCCACTGACCCCAACTATACAGTTTTTTTTTTTCTAGTTTCCCATTCTTCAAGGACTGGCTAAAGGATTCTGGTTTGAGCCCCTGGCTCCCCAGCTGCAGGGGAGTCACTTCATAGGCAGTGAAGTAGGTCTGCAGGTGTCTATCTTTCTCTCCCTCTCTCTGTCTTCCCCTCCTCTCTCCATTTCTCTTTGTCCTATCCAACAATGACCTGTGAAGAGACTCCCCTGCAGGTGGGGAGCCAGAGTCTGGAACTGGGATCCTTATTCCGGTCCTTGTGCTTCTCGACTTGTGCTTAACCTGCTGTGCTACCGCCCAACTCCCGGTAAATTGTATTTAGATGACAGAGAAAAGAAGAACAGAGAGGGAGTCCAGATGCCTTGCTATAGTGAGTTTGCTACCAGAATCATGACTGGCCAAGGAATCTTTGATGAAGAGAATGTATCACACCATCAATGTTATTTGTTCCAGAAATCATCAAGATAGTCCTGCAGTTTTAATGTCAGATTTAAGAAACAAAGACATGGGCTTTTTAAAAGTAGAATTTGCAGGTGGGAATGAAAAATTCAATTCAGAAAGAGGAGGTTAGAAGAAAGAGGTGGATGGTATTATTAACTCATGCCATTTATAAGCCATTTAAGCTTTTGTAAAAAGCAATCCAGATGCTGCACTAGCCCACATCCTATACGAGAAATGTGTGTCAATTATGCCATTTGGGAAAGAATTTCTACTTTGATTTTATTATTGCTTCTTTATTGTCTTTGAATCTAGGGCCTCATTCTTGGGCGTGGGAATCTAAACACAGGGTTCTTAAAAGAAAGGGAGGAAGGAAAGTCAGAAAGATATTTGAGCTGGAAACAGGTAAGACAACAAAAGAGATAGGTGTATGCTCTGCTGTTGACTTTGAAGTGGAGGAGGCATCCATGAATCAAGAATTACAGGTTGCCTCTCAAAACTGAACAAGTGAAGAAAATGAATCTCCTATAGCTACTCCTGGAGGAATGCCATATAGGGCTTACCAGCTAGGGCAAATTCCATGCCCTGCTCACTTCAAGCCCCTGTACAAGACAGAGGTGGTATGGCACCAACAGAAGAAGCTCAACTGTTTCTTTTTTTTATTATTTTTTATAAAAAGGAAACATTGAGAAAACCATAGGATAAGAGGGGTACAACTCCACACAGTTCCCACCACCAGATCTCCATATCCCCTCCCCTCCCCTGATAGCTTTCGTATTTTTATCCCTTTGGGAGTATGGATACAAGGTCATTGTGGGATGCAGAAAGTTGAAGGTCTGGCTTTCTATCTCTGTCTCTGTCTGAATGAAAAAGCAGTCTGTAGTAGTAAAATCACACATATGCAAGGCCCTGGCCTTGCAGAAATTATAATTAAAAGAAGGCAGGAGAAATACAGTCCTGCTGAGCCTGCCTTTTGTACTTCTCACTCCCAGAACTATAAGATAATAAATGTGTGCTTCCTTAAACTACTGGTTGGGGCAGTTGGTTACACATCAACAATAAGAAACAGACATAGTACTACACAGAAAATATTAAATTATTCACTGTAAATTATAGCTAAGCACAACAAATCCACAACTTCTGGCCACCATTTTTCATTTTTATTGGGTAGCACAGAGAGAAATTGAGAGGGGGAGTGGAAGATAGAGAGGAAGAGACAAGACACACCTACAGACCTGCTTCACAGCTTGTGATGATACCACCTTGCAGGTGGGGAGCCAGGGATTTGATTCCTCATCCTTGCTTGGGTCACTGTGCTTTGTACTATGTGCACTTAACCTAGTGCACCACCACCTGGCCCCCAATTATAGTTATTTTCAACATGTATATTTTCTTCTTTTGTAATGTAGTAGTAATAGAGTACTCACTGAGAGCAATTAGGAAGTGTTTGAAAGGTAGCCCCTAGTGGCCTACAGCTAGCACACTGCCCTAAATCAGGTTTTAAACTCCAGAGCCAAAACAGAGCACCACACACCAGGGGAAGCTCCATGAATGATGGAGTGGTTTCTCTCCCTCTCTCCCTGTCTTTTTCTTACCCTGTATGTAAAATAAAATGAATGAAAAAGTAGGAGTGGGACCATGGGGTCAGACATGCACAAGATCCAGTGTTAAAATGAAAAACATCTAAACCAGCCAATGTCTACAGGCAGTGATCCTGACTACCAGTTCATGGTACAGAAACACCCTTGGCAGACTGATTTGGTAAAGTAGTCACAGATGAAAAGGGGTTGTTTCTGTGTTGGGAGTTGGTAAACTTAGGGTGTCAAGGTGGCAAACTTAGGGTATCAAGGGATGTTACTCTCTGGCTCAAGGCTTAACTTAAGTCACATGATGGAAGGTTCCAGGTATCACTGGGGACTGGTGTCAACCAAACCTACTCTGTGACCCATGGTTTTAGGCAAGAGAAAAATGAAAGAATTTTGGTTTTTAACAGAATGAATAGAACAGATTTTTTTCTCTTTCTCTTTGTAGTACAAAGTCTGTACACCTTAGCTTCTCTTCTCTTCTGTATATCTTCTTAAGTGTAGTTGTATTTTTCCTTTCCTTTTCTGCTTTCATATTTTACAACCTGTCTTTTACTCACTAGAATTGGCCAACCATGATAAATGAGAAAATTGAGAAATGAACTCCCACTTTGCATTGCCCCTTACATTTAAATTAAAAACTGTTCTGGGTTTTCCCCTTCTATATCCATATTGGTTTTGAATGAGAACAAGATTTTATGAGTAAGAGCTGTGTCTTCTAGGATTTTCCTTTTTGATGTGTTTAAGCAAATACTGGCCTAATTTGGCCCACTATTTTATTTTTAATGCTCCATGAACAAAAAAAAAAGTTTTTACATTTGTAAGTAGTTGGATAAAATCCAAAGAAGAAAAATTTTAAGTAACATGCAAACATTAAAATAATTTTAAGACTATAAACAAGTTTTTTTTGTTTTGTTTTAAAGACAGAAATTGTGAGGGGAGTGGGAGATAGAGAAGGAAAGAGACAGAGAGACACCTGTAGCCCTGCTTTACCACTCATGAAGCTTTGCCCCCGTAGGTGGGGACCAGGGGCTTCACCCAGGTCCTTGTGCACTGGAGTGTTTGCAATCAACCAGGAATGCCACTATCTGGCCCTAATAAACAAGTTTTATTACGACATAGACCTTCTATTCTTTTACATGTTGTTTATTGTTTATACAGTGTATGGAATATATGTCATATTGTCTGTGTGCCAAATTTGCTTATCTGCTGAAATAGTAGAGACTAGATGGCTTACTAAGCTGAAAGTATTGACTGTTCCTTTAGGCAATCTTTGGTTTAAGAGCTATGAGCAAATGAATGTATATACAGTGATGGCATATGACTAAAAATAGGAGTCAGGCCTTAAAATTTAAAGAAGCTAAACAAATAAAAAGTCATCAAGGAAAGATCACTTTAACTTATTCAATAATAGCTTCACATAATGTAGATCCAAATGCACTTTATCTCCCTTAAAAAGAGACCTGCAGATTGGCCATGGCTGGCCACCAAATTGTCTCTTTTTAAAAATGTTTAGACTGACTTTTTTTTTTTTACATACTTTTCCCCTTATCTTTATTTATTTATTGGATAGAGACAGAAATTGAGAGGGGGGGTCAGGCGGTGGCACAGCGGGTTAAGCACATGTGGCGCAAAGCTCAAGGACCGGCATAAGAATCCCGGTTCGAGCCACCCGCTCCCCACCTGCAGGGGAATCGCTTCGCAGGCGGTGAAGCGGGTCTGCAGGTGTCTATCTTTCTCTCCCCCTCTCTGTCTTCCCCTTCTCTCTCCATTTCTCTCTGTCCTATCCAACAACGAACAACATCAACAATGGCAATAGTAATAACCACAACGAGGCTACAACAACAAGGGCAATAAAAGGGGGGGGGGGATGGCCTCCAGGAGCGGTGGATTCATGGTGCAGGCACTGAGCCCAGCAATAACCCTGGAGGGAAAAAAAAAGAAATTGAGAGGGAAGGGGGAGACAGAAAGAGTGTGTGACAGAGATACCTGCAGATCTGCTTCACTACTTGCAAAGCTTTAGGTAGGGACCAGGGACTTGAACCTGGGTCCTTGTGCATTGTAACAGGTGTTCCACTGCACCAGCCCCTGGAACTGAATTCTTAATACTTTCAGGATCTCAGATTCCTTTATTTTTTCTGTTTTTCACCTGTTCCCCCAACCCCTTTCCTCCCATCCTACCTCTACTTCCCTGGCTCCAATGGAATTCGATCTTAGGACCATGTAGCTTACATCTTTGTGGTCAAACTCTATGAACTTCATTTGACATAAACATGTATTTCCCCCTACCCTGTCAGGATAACATTTGGCATAACTTTGTACCCTTGAGGGCAGGAATAGTGGCTGTGGAGTTCTCAGAAAGGTGGGCCAGGCCAGGGTTCAAAGAGGAAGACCTAGAAGGAAAGTTGGAACATTGAATGGTCAGGCTTAGAGGCCATATCCTTTGTGCCCCACATACAGTGAGTTAGTGATTCTCAAGCATCTGAATTCCCAGGAGGGCTGGCTCAAGCCCAGATGGCCTCACCTAACCCCTGGAGTTTAGGGTGTCAGGGTTTTAGCTCAGGCATCTGCCTTTTTTGACAAGTTCCAACCTGGTCAATGTTGTTCACAGAAAAAAGACTTAACATCGATGTCCATGGGCTTAGGGGCTCTTTTTTACAGATTAGTGAAACTTTGATCAAAGTCATGGAAGAAGCTCTTTGCTCTGTGGAAGGTGTTCTGTGAGGCCACTGCCATTCTTTTGCCCACCTGATTCCTGCTCTCAAGTTACAATCACACTGAAAGAGGGTGTGCATGTGCAGCAAACTCCCCAGGGATCTTAGCAGACTCTCTGGGATGAGATCAGAGATGCTGCATTTTTAACAAGCTACAGATTAGGCTATTGGTCTGTACATGTTGAAGTTAAGTCTACAAGGAACCTCCTCCTTAGTGGGCAGATCCACTTCCTTTCTTTTGCTTGTCTTATAGCTAGGTCTTCTTAAATCCACGTCTACCTGCCTCTTTTCTACCAGAGGAAGCTATCAAGCATTCTAGGGCAGGGTGTTTACATCTTTGTCACTTCTACTGAGCCTTGGGGACTGACTCATTTAAATGACATTCTAAACTCTTTGGCAAAGATGTTGGACCAGAAGTGGAGAGGGCAGAAATCACTTTCTGGGGAAACAGGAAGCCAAATATTATTTTCTTTAATTACCATTTCTCCTAGATTCTGAGACTGTTGCCTCCACCCTTGAAATATAACATTGAGGGTGCAAAATCCAGCTTGAAAATGATGTCCAAACTCAAGATCACAGGAGAAGAACAGGAGGAGCGAGCACACTGAGAAAATAGTCATAAAGTGTCTCTGTGGTATATTTTAAACTTGGAATTTACTGGTTATCAGCTGGATATGTTTATCCTACTTGCAGTAGAACCAGCTGGAGTTTTAAATTAGCACATTGGTGGCACGGCCAGAATTTTTCCTAGCAGCTGTTGCACCACAACTCTTCAGTGATTAGCTGGTCACGAGAAGCATGAAAATCAAGATCAATTTCACGGAGAAAACCTTTTTTTCCTATTGCTGTGGACTATGAGACAAGAAAGTGTCCCATGGCATCTTTCATAGAGGGCCTTCTAAGAGTCTCAGGATGGCTGGGGTTTGCTAAATGTACTAAACATTTTCTTTCCCCCAAAGGAAAACAAACTCTAAAGAGGAGCTTTAACTTTTGTTCCTTTGGGATCTGGATTTTCAAATTCTCTTGACCTGGGAAATAGTCTGAAGAACTTAGGTGTGTACTGAATGCTATTCCATCTTTCTTTTACCAGTGAGCTGCAGCGGTGGCTGGGCTAACTTGTGGGTGAAGATGTGTGGAGTTTAAAGTTCTCCAGTGGAGAACCACTTTTTTTCTTCTTCCAATAGACCTGGATCACACACATAGCAAAGCAGGCAGTCTCCCAAGTGAGCTTTTTTTTTTTTTTTTTTTTTTGCCAGCTGTGGATTTCCAAGTGACGAATTCAAATCCATTTCAGTGCTTGTCTTCCACTGAACCCAGAGTAAAGCTCCCTTCTTAATAGCTGCTTTTGGTGACTTCTTCATTTCTGGGAGGGCTTATCTGCATAAGTTGAAAATGTTCCCAATTAGATCATCTAGACCTATCAAGCTGCCCAGCAGGCCTATTTTCTGACACCAAGGGTCAATGGGTAGCTCTCAACCCTGATTGAATCAGATATTGAAGAAAACAAGTTGCTTATCTGCATCAGCATCTGTGAATTTCTGCAAGAATTCACATGGAAATTATTCAATAAAAACTTGGCTTAAAAAAAAGAGTAGTTTCAGATGTGATTGGTCTTATCAATAAATGTTAGAATGACTTGAATAAAGGATAGATAACTCATTGCATGCATAGTGCTCATGCATATGCTACAATGGCAGAGTTGAGTAATTATAACAGAGACTGAAGGATCGGCAAAACCTGAAGCATTTACTATCTGGCTTATATACAGGAAAAGTTTGCCAACTTCCTGCTCTAGGGCATTCACACAATTCTTTGGATATTTGAATCTTAACTGGTGCTTTCATGTTTTTGCCTTCTGCAACTGAAACCAGGAAGTCATACAATTTAGCAACTCAATAGTGAGTAGGCTGGCTAGAAAAATTGTTCTCTTGGATAGTTTGCTGCTTTCCCTTATTAGTGACCAAGGTTTCAGCCTGTCTACTGCTGCATTTAAGGAAGCCTTGGTGTTGTGGTGCCTTTCACTCTTTCTCTGCCTCTATGTCTTTTCTGTCTCTATCTGAAAAATAGTAAATAGGTAGTTATATGGGCATTATGTTGGAATGGGTCTTTCCCATGCTGCCCCGTTGAATCCATGAGATAATAATTTACCCACATGGGTCACCTGCAACATCCATGTCCAGCAGAGAAGCAATTACAGAAGCCAGGCCTTTCATCTTCTGCACCTCATAAGGAATTTTGTTCCATACACCCAGAGCATAAAGAATAGGAAACCTTTCAGTGCCATATACAGATTTAACGTGATACCCATCAAAGTTCAACCAAGCTTCTTTAAGAGATTAGAACAAAAACTACAATCATTTATCTGGAACTGGAAAACACCTAGAATTGCCAAAACCATCTTGAGGAAAAGAAACAGAAATGGATGCATCACACTCCCAGATCTCAAGCTATATTATAAGGCCATCATCTTCAAAACAGCCTGGTACTGGAACAAAAATAGGTACTCAGAGCAGTGGAACAGAACTGAAAGCCCAGAACTAAACCCCCACACCTATGGACATCTAATCTTTGATAAGGGGCCCAAAGTATTAAATGGTGCTGGGAAAACTGGGTTGAAACATGCAGAAGAATGAAACTGAACCACCTTATCTCACCAGAAACAAAAATCAACTCCAAATGGATCAAGGACTTGGGTGTTAGACCAGAAACTATTCAAATACTTAGAGGAAAACATTAGTGGAACACTTTCCTACCTAAACCTCAAGGACATCTTTGATGAAACAAACCCAACTGCAAGGAAGACTAAAGCAGAAACAAACAAATGGGACTAAATCAAAGTTAAAAGCTTCTGCACAGCCAAAGAAACTATCACACAAACAAAGACACCCTTCACAGAATGGGAGAAGATCTTCACATGCCATACTTCAGACAATAAACTAATCACCAAAATATACAAAGAGCTCAGCAAACTTAGCACCAAAGAAGCAAATGACCCCATACAAAAATGGGTAGAGGATATGAACAAAACATTCACTTCAGAGGAGATCCAAAAGGCTAACAAACATATGAGAAATTGCTTTAGGTCGCCGACTGTCAGAGAAATGCAATTAAAGACAACATTGAGATACCACCTCACTCCTGTGAGAATGGCATACATCAAAAAGGACAGCAGCAAGAAATGCTGGAGAACTGTGGGACAGAGTAACCCTTCTGTACTGCTGGTAGGAATGTAAATTAGTCCAGCCTCTGTGGAGAGCAGTCTGCAGAACTCTCACAAGGCTAGACATGGACCTTCCATATGACCCAGTAATTCCTCTCCTGGGAATTATACCCCATATAATTATACCCCATAGTCCTATACCCCAAGGACTCCAGAACACCCAACCAAAAAGTTATGTGTACACCTATGTTCATAGCAGCACAATTCATAATAGCTAAAACCTGGAAATAACCCAAGTACCCAACAACAGATGAGTAGCTCAGAAAGCTGTGGTATATTTACACAATGGAATACTATGCAACTATTAAGAACAATGAACCCACTTTCTCTGACCCATCTTGGATGGAGCTAGAAGGAATTATGTTAAGTTAGCTAAGTCAGAAAGATAAAGATGAGTATGGGATGATTTCACTCATAAACAGAAGTTGAGAAAGAATAACAGAATGGGAAACACAAAGCAGGATCTGACTAAGTTTGTAGTAGGAAACCAAAGTAAAAACCCTGGGTGGAGGGTGAGGGTGGATGTTCAGCTTCATGGGGCAGGGTAGGGGCTAAGGGGGATGGAATGGGACACAGTCTTTTGGTTGCGGGTATGGTGTTTACATACACTCCTATTAATTTGTAGTCATATAAATCTCTATTTAAGTAATATGAGAGGGGAAGAACTAATTGAATGTCTTAAACTTTTTAAAGCACAGACTGAGTCTTTTTAATACATAGGCTGAGTCTTTGATATATTGACTCTCTTAAAAGCTTAGTCCAGGGAGAACAAAAGCAACTGGTGGCATAGCTATATGCAAATAATGTCAAAGGACATAAAATATGGTGAGGATGTGTATGATACAGAAAATCTTAACAAAGGGATTTTTCAAAGTTAACCCAACTGCCAAACAATATGATTATTGAAATAACTATCTATTGTCTTCTTAAACCCTAAGACAACAGGAATCTCCCACTACCTATATAGAGCCTATGTTTTTCCCAATGTTGGAACCTCTGGGGTGGGGCTCACTTTCCTACATGCTTCTCTGAAGTCATACCAACTGATATTGTATCTGCCGATTCCAACCTAATCAATGCAATGAGTATCATCTCAGAATGCTTCACCTCAGACTGTGTACAGAGACGTTAGGCATGGAATACCAACACTTCACCCTCATCACTCAGGTGAGACTTTTCCATTCATGGTATTCTTTAATTCCATTCCAGGAGGTTCACTTCCTAACAAAGTCTCAAAACCTAGATATAGGCCAGATCCAGTTAGATAGAACATATTTTCATATGTATCCATTAATTAGGGCAAAATATATACCTGAATGCAAAAATACACAATTAGTGAGTCAGTATCAAGTTTATAATGAAATAGTGTTCACGTAGACTTAGATACCCTCCTCACCTACCTCCTATTACAGTTCTCTCACTCACTCCAAAGGTAACCTTATCAAAGCAAGGACTGCAAAAGCTGAATAGGGGCAAGAGACTGGCATACTGTAATGATGACTCTTTAGTCACTATCAGGCCATTCCACCAGCTGGGCCCCTAATCAGGGAATCCTGAGATTCCCACACAAACTTGATGGGCCTAGACCTCAAATAAATCCCTCTCCCCATTGATACCAGTCATTTCTATCAGGAACAACAAAATAGACCCCTTTGTGGGCCCCCATACATCCTTGCCCTCAACTTGGATCAACAATGATAGAGAATGTTTCATCTTCCAAAGGGAGGATGGACAACATACTCTATGATACACCTGAGGAAGATGGGTCGATATTGGGGCAGCATGGAATGTTCCTACTCATGACCACAGAATGTGAGCTCAGATCTACAGGGATGCAGAGATCACATAGGCTCCTAAGCTGAATATGGGCCCCAGACCAAATCAAATCAATGGGGTTTACAGTCAACAATATTTATACCTCTTTCCCATGTAAGGGAGCTACTCTCTTCCCTGATTCAGATTCAGGGGGGGAAAAATGCTAGTATAGCCACAGGTCCTTTGGATTATAACTAAAATATGCCTACTAGCTATCTACAAAATGAACGACCCCCCACCCCCAACTCTTTGTCTGCACTATTCCAGCCTTTAGGTTCATAATTGTTCAACAATTTATTTGGCTTTGTATGTTAACTCTCTTTTCAGCCACCAGGTTCCAGATGCTAACATGATGCCAACCAGACTTCCCTGGACAGATGACCCCACGCTGTCATGTGTCCTGGAGCTCTGTTTCTCCATTGCCCCACCCTACTAGGGAAAGAGAGAGATAGGCTGGGAGTATGGATTGACCTGTCAACTACCATGTTCAGCAGAGAAGCAATTACAGAAGCCAGACCTTCAACTTTCTGCATCCCACAATGACCTTGGGTCCACAATCCCAGAGGGATAGAGAATAGGAAAGATATCAGGGGAGGGAATTTCTCCCACCTGGAGGAAGAAAGTTTTGTGAGTGGTGAAGCAGGGCTGCAAGTGTCTCTCTCCTCCCTCTATCATCCCCTTCTTCTTGAATTGTGTCTGTCTCTGTCAGATAAATAAAGATAACTAAAAAAAAATAATAATTTACCCACATGTGAATTTTGTGTTTGGGTAAATATGTTCATGGAGCTCTGGGTGCAGAAACTCAGACCTTCCTAAGTTCATAAGAACATCTCCTACATACACTAATAAGACACTTCTCTCACATGTTTCAAACTCAGTGAGCTAAGAGACTCAAAATAGCTTTTATTCTGTGTAAGACTTCAATAATTATATTATATATTATTAACCAAATTACATATGAATGTACTAGCTTTCAATTGCCAAAAATAACTTTGCTTTCTTTATAAGAATTAGGGTCCTTTAGTTTTTGAACTACATGCTTGTTATAGGAAATACTGGGCATATAACATGAAAGGAAATTTTGTTAAGCTTCAATCCACATATATATGTGTGTGTGTGTGTGTGTGTGTGTATACACACACACACACACATATATGCATTTAAAAAATCAGGCTCACAGAGTGTACTTCTTATGCCAATAAAATGTTCAGCTCTCATTTAAAAAAACAGAATATACAGTTAATTTTAAAATAGATGCATGTTTTCATTACTGAATTTATTACACTTAAGGCATATATTAAAGTAAAATTTGGTTAAATGACATTAAAATATCTCCCCTCTTCATATTTCTCTAGCTAAACAAGTTGCACATTCTCTGCGCATGCTTCACTGTTTCGCTTCTCACCCTGTGTGCAGCTGATCTCAGAACTTATTCCACAGGAAATGTTTGCCAGACTCTAAAGCATATTTGACGTTTTTCAAATATAGCTTTTAGATTTCTTGGCTCCTTTATGAGTACTGTCTTCTAGGAAAACAATTCTTTCAAATATGCACAGTGTTTTCAATAAAAATACAGTCTGCTGAGAAGAAATACAATGTTTAAAATAAAGGGAGAGTCAAAATGGCATATGTACATCTTGATAAAACACAGTTCAGGAGAATTCTACTTGACTGAGATTGTTCTTCATAGTTTAACTCATAAATTCCATCTTACTGTACTTTCTTACTTACTGTTGTCTTTTTACTAGTCTCAATTCTGAATGTATTCAATGCAAATGTTTCAAGTATTTAAAAAAAAAACTGGTTGAAGGAGTCACCAGCAATTCTGATTAAAGTATCAGAGACTATCTGTACTGTGAGAACTTAATTTATTTTATTAATTTGCATTTTAAAGAGTGGCTTAAAATATTCATTTATTTGACAGGACAGAGATAGAATGGGAGGAAAAGGGGAGGTGGAAAGAGGGGGGAGGGAGAGAGAGAGACTCCTGAATCACTTGCTTCAATGCTTGCTCATGAAGCTTACACCCAGCAAGTGTGGACTGGTAGCTTGAACTTTGGTCCTTTGCATGGTAATATGTGTGCTCAACAAGGTGCACCACTGCCAAGCCTCTGCGTTTTAAAGTTTTACTAGTGATTTAATTGTCATTTACAAGGTTATAAGATTATAAAAGTACAGTTGCACACTGCATCTACCATCAAAGTTCCGTGCCTTCTCTGTGGCAAACACCATAGCTGTGAGAGTTTATTTTGATATTTTCAATTCCATTTCATGCCTAATCTTATACCATTATCACGCTGTTTGGATTATTCTAACTTTGTAGCAAACCTTGAAACCAGGGAGCGTGGGCTCTTCACTTTTTTTCTTTCTTTCTTTTTCTTAATTTTTATTTATAAAAAAGGAAACACTGACAAAATCCATAGGATAAGAGGGGTACAACTCCTCACAATTCCCACCACCAGAACTCCATATCTCCCCCCCACCCCATAGCTTTCCCATTCTTTATCCCTCTGGGAGTTTAGATCCAAGGTCGTTGTGGGATGCAGAAGGTGGAAAGTCTGGCTTCTGTAATTGCTTCCTCACTGAACATGGGCGTTGGCAGGTCCATACTCCCAGCCTGCCTCTCTCTTTCCTGAGTGGGGCGGGTCTCTGGGGAAGCGGGGCTCCAGGGCCTGTTGTTAGAGTTGTCTGCCCAGAGAAGTCCCATTGGCATCATGTTAGCATATGGAACCTGCTGGCTGAAAAAAGAGTTAACATATAAAGCCAAACAAATTGTTGACTAGTCATGAACATAGAGGTTGAAATATTGCAGATGAAGATTTGGTGATCTACATTTTATAGCTAGTTAGTAGGCCCATTTTAGTTATATTCCAAAGGGCCCATGAGTTTATTAGTTTTTTTTTTTAACCCAACATCTGATATGCAGTTGGATCCAAGTCATTGTCTGGGGAGATGATGTCATGGCTGGAAAAGGGACCAGAAATCTGCATCTGGGAAGAGAGTAGCTCCCAAAATGGGAAAGGTGTATATATATTGTTGAATGTAACCCCCATTGATTTGATCTGATTGGGGCCCATATTCAGCTTAGGAGCCTATGTGACCTCTGCATCCCTGTAGATCCAACCTCACATTCTGTGGTCATCAGTAGGAACATTCCAAGCTGCCCCAGTATCAGGACCCATCTTCCTCAGGTGTAGCATAGAGTATGTTGTCCAGCCTCTCTTCAGAGGATGGAACATTCTCTACTGTTTTTTATTTATTTATTTATTTATTTATTTACTAATGATAAATATAGGAGGAGAGAGAGAGAGAACCAGACATCACTCTGGTACATGTGCTACCGGGGATTGAACTCAGGACCTCATTGTTGATCTAAGTTGAGGGCAAAGACCTATGGAGGTCCACAAAGGGGTCTGTTTTGTTGTTCCTGATATAAATAACCAATAAGAATGGAGAGAGGGATTTATTCAAGGTCTAGGCCCATCATGTTTTTTTGGGAATCTCAGGACTCCCAGACTAGGGCCCCAGCTTAAGGGGTGGCCAGGTAGTGACTAAAGATTCATCATTAAAGTATGCCACTATCTTGCCCTTATTCAGTTTTTGCAGTCCTTGCTTTGATAAGGTTAGCTTTGGAGTGAGTGAAGGAAGTGTAGTAGGAAGTAGATGAGGAGGGTATCTAAGTCTAAGTAGACACTATTTTATTATGAACTTCATACTGACTCACTGTAGACTATTGTGTACTTTTGCTTTCAGGTATATATTTTGTCCTGCAGGTGGGGACTGGGGGCTCAAGCCCTGGTTCTTACGCATTGCAACATGTGTGCTCAACCAGATGCTCCACCATCTGGCCTCTTAATTGCTTTCTTGAGGTGGAATTATCTGTATCTACATTAGACCAATACTGCCATGTAGAAATTTATTTGATCATGTAGAAATGATCAAATATTCTCTTTATACATCCAATTTGGTAGTTACTTGCCTGATGGGGATTTAAATTATAGAGACTGAGATTGAAAATGGGATTTTTTACTTTAATTTTAATAAGTTTTTGTTTAAAGAGTCATGAGTAGGCAGTTACACAAACTAATGTATAACTAGTCATCATATTGGACAGTGTATACAACTTTCACTCTCCCCACCCTTAAGTGCTAGAGACTATTTGCCTATGGGACATGGAAATTTTACCACTAACTAGCCATATATCCAATGACCTTGATGTCCTTAGTACCTAGAATTGTACATTTTGGAGAGGTTTTCTTTTTCTTCCATGGAGACTGCTGGGGTGGGGGTGAAGATTATGCTATGTGTTTTGAGTTAATGCATATTTCACTGCAGGACATAATCCCCCACCCCCTGCTTGAGAAATTGTAAGACAATGACCTGCATCACTGGGACTAGGACTCAACAAGTCTAAGGGAATTGCTTTTGCTGATACTATAATTTTTTTTTTTAATCATAGGGGAAGAATTGCTTTCCACACCTTATAAAACTCTTTGACTAAAGTACATCTGGGGTCAGCACATTTTCTTCTGTGTCTGGACCTCTCCATCTCTGTTTTAACAACATTCACACATGTTTGCCTTTCGTATAAATACTTGATGCTTATTCATCACACAGGTGGTTAGTCCAGCCTCCTGTGCAGATGTCAAACAGAAACTCCCATCTAAAAAGCCAGACACCCCAGACAGATGTGAGTGTCTCCCTGACCCAGAGCTCTCCATAGTGCCAACTGTATTAGTCAAATAACTACTTTACTCCAAGAAAGGTAGTAGCTGCTGTGTGTATTTGATTTTCATAATGACCCTATAAATTAGATATTATATCTCCCATTCCAAAAAGGAGAAAATAAGAGATCTAAGTAACATAGTAAGGTTCTAATAACTGATCAATGGCAAAGTCACATTTAAGCAGACTTCACATTCTAGTATGTTAACCCTTAATTGGACTGAAGACTCTTGGTTTCAATGGTTACTAGCTGTGTGGCCTTGGGAAGTCACTTTCTTTTCTGACCTCCAACTTGCACATCTGGAGTAAGGAATTAATGGATTTGTCCCGGCAGACTGGGAGTGAGTTTTCAGTTGTAACATAGCCTTCCTGGTGCACAGTAACCCAGAGCAGGCTTCCAAGATTATCTTTAGTCCTTTTCCCATTCCTCTTGGGCTCTCGATCTCCTTTGTCCTTGATTTTTCCACAGCTGATGATTGTTATTATTGGCTAAAACACTCCAATAAATGTTTAGTGAATCTCTACTATGGAAAGGACCCCTCCTGGGTGTTGAACACAAGCAGTAGTTGAACTCAAATTCTAGTGGTCTGAGTCTATCATTTTTTTTTAGCAAAAATTTATTGAGGGTTTAACATGGCTCAAACAAGATTTCATCTTCACTTAGAAGGGCAATATTCACTTGAAGAAAAATAAGGCATGGAAACAGAGTTTCTTGCTAAATATGATACCACTTATGATAGATCTGGGACTCAAATACAGTCAGACTGGCTGTGAAGTTCATCCTTTTAAGGCCAAGGTTCTGAGATCCCCACCACCACACTATCTTTGTAGGCTAACATGAGAAAGTTATATCCAAGGGCTATGGCACAAAAGGGCACATACAACAGGTGCTTAGATAACTCCTGAGCACCACCACTGCACAGACATGCTGTTAGGTGCCTGGGAAACAAAGATGCCTGAGAACTGAGAGCACAATGTAGGCAGGATTACTTCCAAAGCAGGGAAAATGTGTTAAGTGCTATCTGCTGGGAAATTGTGCAGATGCAGTCACAGCCTCCATGTTGTCCCCTCAGATTATTGCCAGTTCCCATGAGAGTTAGATGATATTCTCGGAGTGCCTACCACCATGTTGTCCCCTCAGGTTATTGCCAGTTCCCATGAGAGTTAATACAATATTCTCATAGTGCCTTTCCCAACCAATCCTGTCCCGACTCGTCACTCCTGGTTTTTGCCTTAAAAAGCCCTCCTGTTTCCATCTCTCTCTCTCTCTCTCTCTCTCTCTCTCTCTCTCTCTTGCCTGCTTTTCACCTTGGTGAATGGATGCAGGGAAGGGTGCTGCGCGTAGCGGGAGGCAGCCATTTTTGCTAGCTCCACGTGGCCAGAACTGCTGTGCTCTCACCCAACTCTGAGGTGTCCGCACAAATAAAGAATTGTGTTCCCTCTCTGCTCCGGATCTCCTCTCTCTCTCCTCTGCATCACAGCCTGACACTATCTTACACACATTGGTAAAAAGTTCTGTGAACTTTACAGACAGATCAGTGTTGGAAGGCTCAAATTTCAGTAGATGTAGAGAAGGCTAAGACATGAATGTTCCTGGCAGAGAAAAGGACATAAATCATGGAAAGGAAACTGGAAAGAACGAGATATTTCTCTGAAAATCAGTAAGATCCCATCTTGCTATGACTACCAGTGTCCATAGGGATTTTAAGTGTGTGTGTTGGGTAGGGGTGGACTTAGCATGGACTCCTAAGTGCCAAATTCTGATTTGGTGATCACAGGATACTCACCACAAATATATCATTTTAGAATGGCAAGGCTGAGTGATGGAAGAGCAAATGGAACTTGGCATCCCTCAGCAGAGTGGGAGGCATGGAAGGGTGTAAGGATACAGGTGGTGTCAGCGTGGGTAAAGAGTGAAAGAAAAGAAACAAGACAAAGAGCTATCTCAGCAGGGGCGGAGATGAGGGGGAGAGTGAGGCAGAGCAACAAAAGAAAGAAGCTGAGGCAGAGCTGGGGAATTCAAACTCTGTGGCTCAAATACTGATGCAGAGAATGGATTTAGTGTCTTTTCTGGGGGATATCCTTCAGTCTTCTTTGACACCACTGTCATTGCAAAGGGAATGAATTGATGGGTATAACAAAGATAGATTGTGGGTATGACCTTGAGAGCTAAGCTGTTCACCCTCAGTGGTGCAGGAGGTAAGAGGAGAGCAGATGGCAGGGATTTTAGAAGCACTGGAAGAAAGACTTGAAAATAGTGGGGGCCCAAGAGTGCAAGCAGCACAGAGATATATGGAACACTGATGACAAAACACTTCATGGGGCCCAAAATATCAGAGATATGTGTTCTTCAGGTGTGTGTGTGGAGGGGTGTGTATTCCAGTGAAACATTCCTGGATGGTGAACCCTGGGGAATTTGGCAGGACCAGTAGTCACCAAGGAGAGGAAGGTAAGTTGTCTCCACAGAAAGATGGAAAGAGCAGACCAAAGTTTCAACATGATGGCTGGAGAGAGGACATTTAGTAAATGGTGGTTCTTGGCAAGCACTGAGGTGTGTTGAGAATCAGAGGCAAAGGTCAAAAAGGATTGTGTTCTTCCATCTTTCTGTGGGATAACCTTGAGACTGGTGGTCACAACCAGGGTCAATAGTTTACTCCACTGAGTTGTTACTCTGTTTTCTTGCCAATAAGGCAATAACCAACACCTGTTGATGTGGAGATTGGCTCCTGTCTCATAAACATCATCCAATTCTTGTGTGGACTCAGCTGTTTGGGCTGTCCTTAGAGCCCCCCTTTTTTCTCCCCTGCTTGATTATATTATTTTTTGTAAAAAGCAACAATGGCTAGAGAAAGAGAGACACCTGCACACCTGCTTCACCACCTATAATTGGGTGAGTTATTACAGAGTTAAACTGAGGATTTGAGGATTTGAATTCAGACAGGGTATTTTTTTTTTTTTTTTTTTTGCCTCCAGGGTTATTGCTGGGGCTCGGTACCTGCACCATGAATCTACTGCTCTTAGAAGCTATTTTTTCCCGTTTTGTTGCCCTTGTTGTTTTATCATTGTTGTGGTTATTACTGTTGTTGTTATTGAGAGAAATAGAGGAGGGGAAGGCAGAGAGGGGGAGAGAAAGATAAACACCTGCAGACTTGCTTCACCACTTGTGAATCGACCCCCTTGCAAGTGGGGAGCTGGGGGCTCAAACCAGGGTCCTTACGAAGAGGGATCCTTATGAACTGGGGATCCTTATATAGGTCCTTGTGCACTTAACTCACTGTGCTACCACCAGACCCCCAAGACAGGGTTCTTCTAAGATTATTGTTAAAGGACTGGTCTAGAGATTGGATCTTGGTTGGAGATTTTTTGTACTGTATATCCTGTGTATAGGTGAGACCACTTCAATTTTTTTTAAAAAAATATTATTTGTGATTTAATAATGATTAACAAGATTTTAAGATAACAACAGTACAATTCCACACAGTTCCCAACCAGAGTTCAATGTCCCATCCCCTCCACTGAAAGGTTCCCTATTCTTTATCCTTCTGGGAGTATGGGCCAAAATTCTTGATGGGGTACAGAAGGTGGAATATCTGGTTTCTATAATTGCTTCTCCACTGGACATAGGTATTGGCAGGTTGTTCAATAGCCCCCAGGCTGTTTTTATCTCTCCCTAGTTGGGTAGGCTCTGGAGAAGTGACGTTCTGAAACACATTGGTGAGGTCATCTGCCTGGGGAGGTCAGGATGGTGTCATGGTAACATCTGAAACTTGGTGACTGAAAGGTGGTAATATATAAAGCAAGTGTTTCAATAAACAGAAACCCAGTGGTGGGAATAGAGCAAATGAGACTAGGAGTCTTTCTGTGAAAAGAAGCTATGAAGTCTATTTTAGGTATGCTCCATGTGGCCCATCACTTTAGTAATTTTTGCCTGAGCCTGATAACTTCACATACAGGTGGACTAAAAGTCTGGAATGACAATAGTCTGGGAATATGGCCTCAGAGTTGAGAATAGGGCTAGAAAGTTGGATTAGGGCAGAGAGTAGCTCCCAAATATGAGGAAAGTATATAAATAGCATTAACTGTAGAGCTCATCAATCTGAGCTAGGGCCCATATATATTTCTATTTAGCACAGGAGTATGTGTAACCTCCGAGTCCCTGTCTGTCTGAGCCTGAAGTCCATGGTCACAGCTAGGAACAGTCTAGGGTGCACTCATTTTAGGACTAATCTTCCTCAAGTGGCAGAGTAAGTCAATTCAGCCTCCCTTTGGAGAATGGGACAGTTCCTACCATTGCTTCTCTACAGTGAAGGCAAGGTCCTGGAAAGGCCCACAAGAGATCTGATGATGATGTTCCTGATGGAAGTGACCAGTGATGGTGGGAAAGGGATTTATTAGATGTCTAAGCCTATAATATCTTTGTGGGAATCCAAGGATTCACTGACAAGAGCCCCAGATGATGGGGTGGCCTGGTATTGATCAAAAAGGCTATCATTAACATGTGCCAGTCTCTTGCCCTTACACAACTTTTGTATTCCTTACTTTATCTGACAAGGTAAGACTTAAACTGATTGAGAGAAGTGAAATAAGAGGTAGGAGAGGAGGGTTTGTAGGCTAAGTAGTAAATACTTGATTAGGTACTTTGTGGTCTACTTGCTTGCTGAACTTATTGAGTCTTAAGTCTACTCACAGCAGACTATTGAGCACTTTTACTTTGAGGTATATATTTTTCCCTAACTATGGATGCATGTGCACATGAACCCTGTCCCTTAGGCCCTGGTCTATATCTAGGGTCTGTAACTTTGCTAGGGAATGCACCATCTGAAATGGAATGAGGGAATTTCATGTGTTAGAAAGGCAACACCAGGTTATTGAAATTGGAGGGTTGACACCTCATCTTGGTGTCTGTGGAAATAGTCCCAAGTCAAATGTGGCATGGTGGCACTGATTGCACTGATTTAGTTGAGGTCAGCAGAGGCAGTATCACATGGTAGGAGATCAAGATGAGAAGCATGAAGAAATATAAGCAAAGTCCCAGAGGTTCCAGGACTGGGAGAAATGCAGATGTTTTTAAAAAAAATTTCATTTATTAAAAAGAAAACACTGACAAAAACCATAGAATAAGAGGAGTGAAATGCTGCTTTTAAAGAGAATGAGGAAGGTTCCTTGATGTCATGGAGTTTAAGAAGGCAATAGAGGGTTGAGGGATAGCATAATGGTTATACAAAGTGACTTCCATGCCCCAGGCCTTAAAGATATCAGGTTCAATTCCCAGCACCACCACAAATCACAAATGTATGTGTCTCACTAAAATAAATAATTAAAAAAGAAAAAAATTAAAAAAGAAGAAGGCAATAGGTAGTTATTATAATCAAGTAATTTGGAAGCTTGGTTTACTTTGAAAATCCCATGGTTAGGATTTACTGTACCTCATCATGATTTATGTCATTTAATGTTATTCACAAGTAACTATACCTTAGATATTGACAGTACTGGTTTCTTTTTTATGGACTTTACAAAGCAGAATGAGCTAAATAACATGCCTTTTATTTTGGTGTTATTTGCATGTTAAGACAACCAAGTAAAGCTTCTACATTTTTGTCCTAATCTACCTTCTTAGGCACATTCTTCTGGGATCTGGGGGTCATGTGTCAAGGACCTAGGAATTGGATGTCATTGGCCTATTGTTCTTTGTGTGTCCTTGGTGGTTGATGAACATCATGCCTCAGGTCATTGTGCCCTAGTTTCTTTTACATATACATATACATACACATACACATATATCCCCTTTTGTTGCCCTTGTTTTATTGTTGTTGTAGTTATTGATGTCGTCATTGTTAGATAGGACAGAGAGATGGAGAGAGGAGGGGAAGACAGAGAGGAGGAGAGAAAGCCATTGCCTGTGAAGTGACTCCCCTGCAGGTGGGGAGCCAGGGGCTCGAACCAGGATCCTTATACCAGTCCTTGTGCTTTGCACCACGTGCACTTAACCTGTTGCACTACAGCCCGACTCCCGTGCCCTAGTTTCTTAATGGAGTCTGGAGGTTTTGGGTGCTGCCTCTTAACAGAAGAAGCTTGCCTAAGTTTTGACTTTTTGTCTAAGAAAGATGGGTGGTTTCAGAATGAAGTTTTTTTTTTTAAGTTTTTATTTTATTTATTCTGGATAGAAACAGGGAGAAATTCAGAGTGGAAGGGGAAATAGGGAGAGAGAGAAACACCTGCAGGGTCACGTCACTGCTTGTGGAGCTTTCCTCCTGTAGGTGGAACCAGAGGCTTGGACACAGGTTCTTTCACATTGTAATGTGTGTGCTCAACCAGGTGTGCCACCACCCCACCTCCAGATTGAGTTCTTTGACAATTTGTGGTTTCTGGAAATACCCAAAGTCCCCTATTTTCAGAACTCTTCCATAAATGTTCCAGCAGGATTTCACCTACTTCTGAAGGCCACTGCCCCACAAGTTCCATCTCAGACACATGCCCCTTCCCCAGGGCAAGCTCTACCCTAGGACAGGCTACGCCCCCAAGGTAAGCTCCTCCTACAAGGCAGGCTCCACCCTAAGAACAGGCTCCACCCACTAGGCAAGCTCCTCTCTCAGGGCTCTACTTTGAGGGCAGCTTCAGCTCTAGGCCACTGGCTTTGTTCTCTAGCCTCTCCTAAGGCTAGCTGTGCACAGACATTGACTCAGTCTTGGCAACCAGTGGCTATCAGGCCAGAGCATAGCCTGATTTCAAGGGGACAGCAGTACTCTGCATCCTGGGTGGTCTTTCTTTCCTCTTCTTAGAAGAGCAGCCATGTCCATTCTGATTGCTGCAGAGGCCCCAGTCTTGGAGGTTCTGTGCAGGAGTGACTGCTTTCCCAGGTCAGAGAAGGGATTAAGCAGGACTGAGCTTAATTCCAGTCTCAGCTCTCTTCCCACCCCCCTCCCCAGGCAGTAGGACACTAGGGAATAACCTTTACACCCTCTTCCCCTTTCCCTACCTCCTCCTGCCCCTCCCCTAATTATGAGGTCTGTACAGAAGCCAGGCTCTGGTCTTTATGTTGTGAGAAGCCACCGTCACCTTTTCTCTTACACCCCCCCTTCTCTTTACAAAGTTTAGGTTTTGCCAGACTAAGGAGACAAGACAGCCCACTAGGCTGTGCAAATCACCTAGGGCTTCCTTAAGTTTCTAGCCTTTGCCTTTTCTGACTGTTAACCCTTTTCTGACTAACCAGTTCAGGGATCCCAATTTTCAGATGGTGTAGAGTTCAACAGCGCCGCCTCCTGGTGCTGGTTGTGAGTGACTAGAGTGGAAAGCTGGCATAAAGTAAAATTTGCCACTTTACGTTGTATTTTGAACCAACCCTTGCACACTCTCAGCAGGTAAAAGGAAGAAATTGAAAGGGACAATGATTCTTCTCCCAGATCTCCCAGAAACCCAGAGACTCGTCCCTCACCAGTGGCCTTTTCCAAGCAAGTGACATTGATAGACACCTCAATCTGGGCCAAATGTAAATCTTTCTCTCTTTCTTTCTTTCTTTCTTTCTTTCCTTCCTTCTTCCCTTCTTCTCCCCTCCCTCCTATACTGTCTCTTCCTTCCTTTCTAGATGCAGACAGAGAGATAGAGAGAGGTAGAGAGAGGGAGTGATAAGAGACTACAACATTGAAGCTTCCTTCAGGGCGGTGGGGGCTGGGCTGGAACCTGGGTGGTGTATATGACAAAGCAAGGCACTATCCAAGCCCACCTGCGCATTCTTCACTGACTCAAATGGGTTCCACTGCGACTCTGATTCAGGAAGGATCCCCGACTGGTGTGTGAGATGGACTCCCTCTGAAACTCATGGTAAACAGACCAAGCTACGAGAATAGGTTTGGCCTAGGCAGCTGATGGCAGGGGGATTCCTGGGCCCCTAGCCATAGACTGGGGGTGCTAGTGTCAAACCAGTCCCTCTGCCCAGCCTTTGGTGCCTTAGCCACACCCTCTGTCTTCTTCTACTGAGCCACGCACCTAGGTTTGGGACTCTTCACGTGGCTGAGTTTTTGAGGAAGTCCACGTCCTAGGAAACCCCTTGCAAGCCCTCTTCTTGGTGACACCTCCTCTCTGAACGCTGTAGGTCCTGGACACAGCCAAGTACAACTCTCCCCCGCCTCCCCGAAATCCTCCCCCTTAGAGTTTTCTATTCCAGAATCCTGCAACCCAGGCTTACATGAAATAGGAACTATACATTCACGGAGGCGGGGGTAGCAGGAAAAAGAACTCCAAGAGATTCAGGAAGGACTGAGCGCTTGGGGTATGATTGACTGGGGCGGAGACTGTCGTCTGGTGGGACCGAGGTGCTGTCCTTAGGCGGCGCCGGCGCCTAGCGGCCCCGCCTGGGTGCTCCTGGGTGGGGCTAGCTCATCCCAGAGAGGTGATCCCAGGCTCGAGGGCGGGCACTAAGCGTCCAGAGAACCCAGTAATCCGAGAATGTAGTATCAGCCCTTCCCACTGGGCACTTCCTTCCTTTTTCGAACTTCCAGGGAGGGAGGGCTGCATGTTTATAAACTCCGGCCCGGCCAGCCGACATGTCAGAGACCGCCTCGCCCGAGCTGCGCGCTGCGGCAGGACAGAAGCGCCCAGGCTGGGAGCACAGAGAGCGGCTGGCGTGAGCGGTGCCCTGCGCTTCCCAGCAGCACGCCCAGTTGCGGCACCTGCACCCTCTTCAGCGCCAGCAAGCAGCGTGCTTAGACACCATGCTCCCGGTGCTGATCATTGGGGTGTTAGCTCCCGCCAGCCTGGGGCTGCCGGCGTCTACAGAGCCACAGCCTCACGGTAGCCAGTGCGTCGAACACGACTGCTTCGCGCTGTTTAGGGGCCCCAAGACCTTCCTCTTAGCCAGTCACGCCTGCGAGCGCCGTCAGGGCCACCTGATGACTGTGCGATCCTCGGTGGCGGCCGATGTCATCTCCCTCTTACTGAGTGGCGACAGCAGTGACAACCCGCGCCTCTGGATCGGCCTAAAACTCCCGCCTGGTTGCAGCCACCCTGGACACCTCGGGCCCTTGCGCGGCTTCCAGTGGGTGACGGGCGACAACAGCACCAGCTACAGCAGGTGGGCGCGGCAGGACGACGGGGCGCCCCTCTGCGGTCCCTTGTGCGTGGTTGTGGCAACTGCCGGTGCCCCTGCGCCGGGCGAACCTGCCTGGGAGGAGCAGCAGTGCGCTAACGAGGCCGAAGGCTTCCTCTGCGAGTTCCACTTCGCAGCCTCCTGCAGGCCACTGGGTGTGGAGCCAGGCGCTGCAGCCGCCGCCAGCATCTCCATTTCCTACAGCACCCCGTTTGGGGCCCATGGCGCGGACTTCCAGGCGCTACCAGAGGGGACCTCCGCCACCGTAGCTCCTTTCGGGGTTCAGCTGGTATGCGCCACGGCGCCTGGGGAAGCCGAGGCGCATTGGGGCCGGGAAGCTGCAGGTGCCTGGGACTGCAGCGTGGAGAACGGCGGCTGCGAATACATGTGCAACGGGAGTGCGGGGCCGCCTCGATGCCTCTGCCCTCCAGACGCCACCCTGCAGCCAGATGGGCGCTCCTGCACCGCGGCGCCCGGGAAGCACCCCTGTCACAAACTCTGTGAGCAGTTTTGCATCCTTAACACGACTGAACCGGGCTCCTACTCTTGCATGTGCGCCACGGGCTACCGGCTTGCCGCCGACCAGCACCACTGCGAAGACGTGGACGACTGTCTGCAGGAGCCCAGTCTGTGCCCTCAACGTTGTGTCAACATGCAGGGTGGCTTTGAGTGCCATTGCAACCCTGGCTATGAACTGGTGGACGGCGAGTGTGTGGAGCTGGAGGACCCGTGCTTCGGGTCTGACTGCCAGTACCAGTGCCAGCAGGTGGGTCAGACTGGCTACCGCTGCATCTGTGCCGAGGGCTTCGCGCCAGTCCCCCAGGAGCCGCACCGATGCCAAATGTTCTGCAACCAGACCCAGTGCCCAGCCGACTGTGACCCCAACAACCCGGCTTCCTGCAGGTGCCCTGAAGGTTTCATACTGGACGATGACTTCAAATGCACGGACATTGATGAGTGCGATAGCGGCTACTGCTCTGGTGAGTGTCACAACCTCCCTGGCACCTATCAGTGTCTGTGTGGACCTGGCACAGCCCTCGCTGGCCAAATGGCCACTGACTGCGACCCAATCAAGAAAACCACAGAGGAGGATGGCGGTTCCGGGGAGCCTCCAGTGAGCCCAACTCCCCGCACCAGCACCACCTTGAGTCCCTCCCCAGCAAGACCTGTGCATTCAGGCGTGCTCATTGGCATCTCCATCGCCAGCCTGTCCCTGGTGGTGGCACTGCTGGCACTCCTCTGCCACCTTCGAAAGAAGCATGGAGCTCTGAGGGCTGAGCTGGAGTACAAGTGTGGGGCTCCAGCCAAGGAGGTGGGCCTGCAGCTTGTTAGAACTGATCTGCCTCAGAAACTTTGAGGGGCCTCTCTCCCCTCATCCCTAGCCTGAATTCCAGGCTGCCTTCCCTCCCCACCCCCTGAAGCACCTTAGCTGGTTATCAGAACTGGAGAAGACTCCCCACTCCTACTTTCACTGATTCCATGCTTGACTAAAGGGGTGGCTGTGGTGGTGGTGGAGGAGGAAGGAGCATGTGTCTCATTCACTTTAGTGATGTCACAGGACAACTGGGAAGAGATGGCAACATCACAGTGAAGACAGGGGCATGGAAGGGGTGAACATTATTATTCAGCAGCCTTTTGAGCAGACTGTGATTTTGTGGGTGGAATTGAGGGTGTAACTGAAGTGAACAATGACCAATATATTTATTTTAAAATTTCCCCTATTCTTCCCTCTCCTACCTGTAAGCCATCAATATCCACTCTCTGTCCCTCCTCTCTTCCCTCCCTTTATGCTCTCTTCCTCCTCCCATTTGTCATATGGCTGTTAAAGTACCTTGGGAGTTCCTCCCCAATCCTCTTATGCTTTTGATGCAGAGCTACAGTTCTGTTCCTCTTCATTCCTGCTAATTTCCTTCCCCTGAGGAAACCTCTCCTGCTGCCCTAAGTCAGCCTACCTGTATTTGACCCTACTTCTGTTCTTTGTTGTCTGCCTAGGCAGAAATCCTACTTGAAACTGAAATGAAAACACTAAAAACAAGAATGGTTGGGCATTTGCTTTCTCAACAGGTTTTCTAATTTATTCCAAATGTGCAGAACAACAGTGTTATAACAAAGGTTTAAGATCTGAGAGACATTTGTGAAATTAATGTTACTTGGACTGTCACAGAAATGAAGCCCAAGGAGTTATTTTTATTTTTTGAATAGTAAGCTTGGGCTTTATTGTTGTTTTGACTGAACGGTGGTAATGGTTATAAGCTTGATAAGCAGTTTTACTTCCTATTGTTATTGTTATAATTAGTTATTAGTTAATTTTGATGGTGTTAAAATTTTTTTTTCCTCATGGTTGCTTCAAGATTTAGACGAAGGAAACATTTCCCAGGAGATAGTTTAAGACAGTCATGAACTGCATGATTCATGCTGATAACCATTTTGATTCTTACTGTTATTACAATTTATAAGTCAATATAGAGCCAGCTCTACTGTATTATTGTTGTTATTAGGGAGCTTACAGAAGGAGCCTGGAGGATATCCAGGTTGAGCTCCACTTTGATCAGGCTTTGAGCATTTCTTCACTTCAGAGAAATCTTCCAGTCCTTTCCACTGTGATGTAGCCCCTGGATGAGAAGTAGGGGATGGCACTGATAGTGGGTTAGAAGTGCAGAATCTGGATCCCCTATATTCTGTGGAGGGGGATGTGCATTCTAACAGGATCTTGAGGAGGTGAAGGGAACTTTGCTCTGTATAATTTGAAGGGAACTATTTTAGACAACTCCAGTTTTCCATAATACATTCAGTATTATGGATCAGTAATGAGTAGCAGGCCAAGTCAGGTCCTTTATTTTCAAAGAAAAACTGAGGAATTTTTGTTTTATAGCTTTGATTTCTGATAGAAGAAAAGACTAGGTACATAACTTTAGACATTGCTACACAGGATAGAGGAGAACTTTGGTTCAACTAAGCTAGGAATGAAATTGTGCTTCCTTGTAGGAAAGAAATGAATCAGATAAATGTCTCTTTTGTGATGCAAATGTTTTCCTATGTTATTCTGAAGACTCAGCACACTTGTACATAGTTATTTATTTATTGGAGATAAAATTAGAACATGGGCAAAAACCGTAGCTTATGACATCACATGTAGAAAATAAACATGTTATAGTGCATATTTGGTTTGTGTTTCTTTTCCCCACCCTTCCCCAAAGCCCTTCTTTATTTTTATTTTTTATGTCATTAAATGAATTCCCTAATGATGCAAATGCTGTGAGATACTTTGAAAGTCTTTCTGTACTTCAAAACTAACTCCATGTACTCATGGAATCATCTCAGGCTTTAAAAAAATCTTTCCAAAGGACACTTTTCACTATAGAAGGCATTTATATTCTGTCTGTGCAATTATTTATTTTTCCCTTTTGTAATCCAAACAACTTAATGCACAAGACTTACGTCTATGTGTTTTAAAATACTTTATGGGATTATTTGTTCGAGTGAGTTAAAGAAACTCCTTCTTAGGGTATCTCTAAAGTCTTATATATGTATTCTGAGTCTGGTTTGGCATTATCCTCTCTCTCTTTCTCTCTGAGAGTCCATGTCCAACAGTTATGGGGGCAGGGAGAGTCTTAGTCTTGGGCTTTAATTCAAACAATCATTTTCATACACAAAGTTCTCATTTAGTATTCAACTATTCTTATTTCTGTTGGATGTTAGAAATACTGCCTTATTAAAATACACACATTGTTTGAACCCATTTTCCTGGATTTTTCCTGGCTGACTTTTCTAGGCAGTAGTCTGAAAGTTTTCATAAAGCAGAAATGAAAGAAAATTGAGCTCAACCAAATATTTAAATATTTTCAAACATTTGGTAATGCTGTATTACTCAGTTTTGATATGAGTAGCTAACTTTGTGGTGAAAATGAAGTTGAAGATTTGCACATCCATCTGGGATTAAGATGACAGTTGTAGGCAGGGGTACATAGCATAATGGTTACACAAATGATTCTCATTCCTGAAGCTCTAAAGTCCCAGGTTCAATCCCTTGCATCACCATATGCCAGAGCTGAATAGTGCTTTGGTAATAAATAAATAAATAAATAAATAAATAAATAAATAAGTAAAAAGATTCAGTCTTCAAGTGTGAGGAAATGAGGGTTGGGTGGCTAGCATAAGCAAGCTACGACTCTTTTAGGTGTTTGGAGGCTTGGCAGAATCCCAAATTCAGGGGATATATGAAGAAAGAACTTCACAAGCAAAGGGAAAGCAGATGAATTGTGCAGCACACCAGAGGAGATAAGTGTATCCTCACTTTGGGATTTCTTATTCTGGTGAGGGGCATTTTCTTAAGAATCATAGAAGACCAAGGCACACGCTCCAGACCTAGAGGCCAGAACCCATATTGGGGCATCTTAGACTTTATTACACAAAACAGAATAGGGGCTCAACATCCCCAAGTAACTCACTTCCTGTCTTGTGGGAAAATAGCACCCCTGTTTACACACCTCATCTGGACATGGGATTCCGAGAATGATTAAGAAATCACAGTCCCTCTCTGAGGGACTGTAAATGGGCTAGCTGTTGCCTAAGCACCTAAAATCAAAGCTGACCTTATGAAACAGAGGCCATTAGCGCAGTCAGTATGGTATCTACCTTCTGTTCACATTACTGAGCACATTACTGGGATCCGAGGGATGATCCACCTGTCTTGACAACTCACTGGAAGAGATTTATAACAAAAGATCACACTGGAATCACATTTAACTTTGAACAAGTGGCACATGTTGGCCAGAAATACCACAGAACAGGTAACAGAATTTAGGTGGTGAGATAGGGGAAGCTTCAAAGATGAACTGATATTTATCACTAGACCTTAAGAAGGAGCAGCGGTTAGTCAAAGGCTAAATGGGTAGGGGAACAGAGTGGTGGAAGGAGCAGTACATGCAAAGGCTCTGCACTGGGAAGAGTCTGTGCAAAGATCATGGAGCATGGTGGTAAAAAGGAGCAGGGCCAAGGCAAACTTGAAGGGAGAATTGGAGGATCAGGATAAGTAATACCATCTGCACTCTGTCCCTTGGTGCTATTGGGGGGCCCTCAAGTTCAGCAGCACCAAAGAGGAGCCTGCAAGAGACAGGTCATTGGTCAGTTCAGAATGGTGTACTGACTGAGTATTCATGGACTCCTATAGTAGGGTTCTGCACAAATTCTTTGGCTTTTATAGCTTTTGGCCACAGTGAGGCATGACCAGTAGATACTGAACCTCTCTTGAGGAACACACAAAATTTATCTCTTACTGAATTTACTTGCCTGGTTCCACATCAGTGGCTGCCCATTCTGAAACAGGAAGTGCTAGCATCTTTTAAAACTTTAATCATACGCTGATAGGCGACTTGAGCAGTGTCTTGAAAAAAATGAATGATTTTTAAAGAATTTATTTATTTTATTTGATAGGATAGAAAGAAATTGAGATGAGAAAGGGTGGCAAAGGGGGAGAAAAAGAGACACATGCAGCACTGCTCCACCACTCATGAAGTTTCCCCCTGCAGGTAGGAGCCGGGGGCTTGAACCTGGGTCCTTGTGCATGGCGATGTGTGCCTTAACCAGCTGTGCTACCACCCAGCCCCCTGCTGTCTTTATATCTGCAGGGAGGGCATTGCTGTAAGTCCAGAGCTGGGGCTTCAGCTAACCCTGGATTTTGCAATGCCCTACTCATTTGTCCTGTGTTCTGGGTTTGTGCTACAAAAGTCCCAGCAGACCCCGGGAATATGTAAATAAACATGAGAGGGCTGACCCTCATAGCTCACAATTTTGAGGAGATAGAGGGAACTTGAGGGATATGACAGGAAGTAAGGCATATGTAAAGGAAATGAGGGGCCCAACTACTGGCACCCTGTGTGGTACACTGCACCACCACATAATTTCCTAAGGCTCCAGAAGCCTGGCACTCTGGTTGTGGACAAGGCCAGGTGAGAGAGACCTCTAAATTCTCATCTTTGGGGCTCCCATTGCTTTGTGTTAGTGGAGGTAAAATGACTATATCATCTCTTCAAGGAAAACCGAGTTTGCAAACAACATGTTGAAAACACATTTCATCATGGTCATGACTCAGTGGTGGTAAGGAATCAACTTCACTTGGAAGCCCATGTCTTGGCCTTTTCAAGAATTTCTTTATAAAGTAATACTGGCAACTATGTCTCCTTCCTTTCTTCTTTCCTTCCTTCTTTCCTTCTTTCTTTCTTTCTTTCTTTCTTTCTTTCTTTCTTTCCTTCCTTCCTCTGTTTCCTTTCATTTATTTTTTGGTTTTGAATGCATACCCTCCTGCTGTTTTGAGAGAATCCTTTCTCCTTTGCAATAGCCAGAATGTTCATATGAAGGCAAAAAACTGAATTCTTCTCACAAGAATAAAGGAGAATTAAATACTATTTCAATATCAGATGCTAATGGAATCAAAATCCTTTTCACTGTGTATTTAAAGTGTGATGGCAAAAAACAAGGGAGCTCTGGTAGTGCCTTAGCTTACAGTTTTATACCCTAGCAATGAGGGAGCCAAGAGCAATAGGCTCAGGAAAATAGTGATGAGTGGATAAAAATGTTGTGCTATATAAACAGAATGGAATACTACTCAGCAGTTGAACATGAAGTCGTTTGCTTTGCCTCATCTTGGATGGAACTTGAAGGAATCACATTAGGGGAGATAGGGAGATAATCCAAAAAGAGAACGAATACTGATTACCTCATTTGTAGGTGGAACTCAAGAAACAAGGACAGAAAGAAAATAAAAAGAGAAACTCAGACTGGGTAGCTTGTATTACACCAAAGCAAAGGACTCTGGGGAAGAGGAGAAGGAGGTGGTGAAGAGGATGTTTGGTCCTAGTGGTGGAAATGGATTAAATTTGTGGTTGAGAGTATTTTTCTGACACCTATCATGGGGACATGAGAAACTGAACCTTTCTGTCAACAACTGTCCCATAAACCAATAACTCTCCAATAAAATGATTAAAAGAAGAAATACAGTGATAAACACCACGAGTCTCAGCTGGGGTCTATGACAGAAATGCCCTCTCCCCTTGTTGTGCCATAAGCCAGACATTTCTTGGACTTTCGTGTGTGTGTGTGTGTGTGTGTGTGTGTGTGTGTGTGTGTAAATAGATCATTTAATGACTAATATTTGTTAAGATAAATCAACTCCATTTCCACATATAAGAGTTTCAGAGGGGGCTGGGCAGTAGCGCAGCAGGTTAAGCACACACGGAGTAAAGTGCAAGGACCGACTCAAGGATCCTGGTTGAAGCCCCCAGCTCCATACCTGCAGGGGTTGCTTTGCAAGTGGTGAAACTGGTCTGCAGGTGTCTATGTTTCTCTCCTCCCTCTGTCCTATCCAACAACAACAACAACAATAAACAAGGGCAATAAAAGGGAAAAAATATCCCCCATGATCGATGGATTTGTAGTGCAGGCACTGAGCCCCTGCAATAACCTTGGAGGCAAACAAACAAACAAACAAACAAACAAACAAAACAGTTTCAGAGTAGCTTCTCCCTGTTATAATCCCAGAATCTTTCTTCTAGCTCCACAATGAGCCTGTCCCCAAGTGCTCACTCACAGAAAGCTGGACTCTAGCAAGCTCTCCTTCAGCCACCCAGCAACCAAGAACAGGCTTTTTACAGCCTCCAGAATATTTTCCTTTCCCTCTGCCTCCCTCTGTCATCCCATTCAATTTCCATGAGAACAAGAGTGCAGCAAGTCCCATTTCTCTGGTTCATTTTGTGTGGATCTCTAGGTCTTAGATATAGCTGTGATAAACACAGAGCCAAAAAAGATGAGGAGCCTGAGCCCAGCAGCAAACCTACTACAGGCTTTGACCAATGCTATATCTACCACTCAATAAGGCAACAAAGGGAGTTCTGCATTCCTGACCTGGGTGAGAGGGGAGATGGATTCTCTTTCTGCAGTGCTCACTTTCTGGAGCTCAGACTACTTCTTAAATCCAAATAGTGAAGAGAGCATTCTCTCCTGGGTCTCTAATTAAGTTTCCCTACTTGGAGGAAGGCACTCAGGAAGCAGTGATGTTTGGTGGCCTCTCTGGACATGAGTATCACTATCCCAGTCCCTGACTGTGTGCCAGTGATATCTTCCCCATGTTGCTGTCAGTCTACCTCCTCTGGGTACAGCTTTAAGGAGCCACTTGAAGGGAAGTGTGGGGTTATGGAAACTGTCCCAATAACTGTTTGTCAAAAGTAATAGAACTATAAATTTTATAAAGAATGATGAATGGAACTGGAGGTGATTATGCTTACTGAAACAGGCAAAGAGATGAAGAACAGCTACCAGATGTTTCATTCATATATGACGTCTAAAGAACTGATACACATGAACTTTCAACAAACAAAAGCAAATTGTTTCTAGAACTTCTGAAAACTATGGTTGTTATCTTTGGGAAGTGGGAGGGTAGGAACACAGAATGGTGGTAGTGAATGTGGTATGGAACTATACCACTGTAACTAAAAAAATGAATTATACCATATATATAAATTTAATTCAATAAAAATGGAAATAATGGTGACAAACCAGACAAGGGCTCTAGTGAGTGACTACCCACCATGGCCAAGTATCATCTTAGTGACTAGAAGAAAAAATTAAATCGCAATTGTTAAGTATAAAAGGTGAAGCAAGTTCACTTACTGAGAGGCAGCTGAAAGCTGTTTCTACCTTGGATAAAAATGTTTTCCTTCTCAGTGAAGATAAAAACTGTTACTCCCTGTTTCAGTAAGTAAAGCAGGACCAAAGTCAACTGCAGTCTTATCTAGGACTCACCCTAGGTGACAGGTGCAAGTTTCCAGGAACTCTAGTTGTCTCTGCTGTTAACTTCAATTCCCTGTAGTCTTGCTGCATAAGAACCACAAAAGGGGGGCCAGGCAGTGGTGCACCTTGTGAAGTACACACACTACAGTACACAAGGACCAGGGTTCAAGTCCCTGATCCCCACCTGCAGGGGTAAAACCTCAGAAGAACCACAAAAGGTAGTTTTCTGCAACCCACTGTTGCAAAGACCTCAGACTGACTCTAGCCCAGCTGATGGAATCTAATGCACTTCAAACAAATGCTCAGGATACTTTGTTGCTGCTGAGTTGCTAAGCCTCAAGAATTGAGAAGCCTCTGCAGCAGAAAAACAACAATCAACAGGTCTTGCCCCACAGCCCCCAGAACTGCAGGATTTATTACTGCAGGGTCAAAGGCGGTGCTAATGCTGAATCCTAACACGTGATAGAGACAGCATTAAACATCAAACGAATATTGTCTTCTACTTCCCACTGTCAGTAAGCATGTCTATCCAGTGCCTTTAGGAGGCAGAGTTTATAGCTGGAAAGTATTAAAATGTACAGCCTTCTTTTATGAGTACTTCATGTAGAAAACAGAGGCATAAAAAGGTTAAACCACAGCTGACAGGAAAGTCTCAGCCAAGGACATCTGTCTTCATTGGCTATTTATCTTGTCACTAAGTTTTAAAAAAGGAGGGTGGGTGAGTGGTGGGTTGTGGCACACCTGGTTGAGTGCACACGTTACATACAATCTTCAAGGGCCCAGGTTTGAGCCCCTTGTCCCCACCTGCAGGAGGAAATCTTTGCGAGTAGTGAAGCAGTGCTACAGGTGTCTCTCTGTCTCTCTCCCTCTCTGTCTCCTCCGTCCCTCTTGATTTCTGACTGCCTCTATCCAATAAATAGAAATAAAGATTAAACATTTTTAAAAAGCTTGTACTTTTAAGTAATCAGTCATTTAGCCAAAGAAGAGACTTATGTTTCCGGTTTGAAAGCTGTATGGTGTGTGTGTGTGTGTGTGTGCGCGCGCGCGCTCTGGCATTTCCCTCCCCTCTTTCTATCTCGTGTGAAACTCTTTTCATATGTAAAAACAAATCTTTCTAAAACATCAGTTGAGCATGAGTGTTGCCAGGTCTCTGAGTTTGTGCCTGTCTTACTTATTAGATCATTACTCAGTGGTAGTTAGAATGGGAGGCTGAACAGATGGCCCCTCAGGCCCCCACTTACTCAGCAGTAAAAATGCTGTAGTTCATGAATTTCAGAGCACTGCCTGTCCCATGAGCTCTGCACCTCACTATCGTTATCCTGGGCTCAATTCCATGTACCAAACTCAGTTCCATCCACCCTAATAGGCAGTGCCAGGCACTGAGGAACACTGCTATACTCCATTTTAAAGGTTAGCAAGATGTTTTAATCATGCAAAGCCCACAGATAGCAGTACTGACTTAACTTGGATGACCAAGCTAAGGCTGCTGGGTTGCAACAAGTTGGGGAGGGGAGTGTTTTCTTCTGTGTGTCAGCATTATGCATGTGTGCATGTGTGCATATACAAGAGTGTTCTGGGATTCTGTGACTTAGCTGAATGCTTCAAATCCACAGCCACATCTCTAGGTGTAGCACAGATCCAGCTATATACTTGCTCTAGAAACATATGTAGACTTCCTACTCTATCACACCTGAAGACCACTATCTCCATCTTGACCTCACAGACCCATGAGACATCTGGGACTGCTGTTTATAGATAGGTGTGTGGAGGTGAAGTGCCCAATAAGTATTGAGATAGCTCAGGTAAGACCATTTTTTCCCTTTTCATTTAGTAAATGGAGAAGTTGGAGTCTCTAGCCATATGGAAAAAGGCAGGAGGAGAGATGTCTCAAGTCACACTGTACTGAAACTAAAAATTCAGGCACCGAAGGACTTCTTGACTTAATATGTCCCAATTTTGAAGATCCTCAGTTGCGGTCACTTATCTGTGTCCTACAACACTAGTATCTAAGTCAAAACTCTATTCTCTTACCTGTTTCCTACATAGTAGGTGCCTGCTCATATCCAGTAAAACTCTGTCTTTGTCCTGAACACCTGATGGAAAGGACTTGTTCTGCTTCTTCCTGGCACTCAGAGTGCAGCCTTGGCTCAAAGTGACAATGCAAGCCTCACCCTGTTCTTCTGGCCCTTAAACCACCCACCAGCTGACCAAGAGCTTGTTGGCAATACCTATTGACCTGATAGACCAGGACATTCCCTCTGGAAATGGAATTCTACACCACTGACCACACTGAAGAGCAGAAGGACTTTCTTACTATATGGGCCAGCAGCCACACCCAGAGTTATCTTTTGCTGTGCTATACAGGTGGGTTCTCTCCTACACTACTTTAAGAGCATATTTTCACTGCATATTTCCACCAGCATTGTGAGCACATTCTTTTTGCAAACACTTTTTCCCACCCCCGCTCTTAGCAGAAGTGAGGTTTGAAGCTCCTTTTGAGCTGACTTTTATCCTCTGGGGAAAGATCATGTGGGCATAGCTTAAAAATAAAACAAAAATTACAGGTTTTTTTTTACTGTGTTCAGATTATATATGTTTATTATCTTTATCTGACCAATATTTTATTGAATGCTGACATTAAATTTTTTACCAGTGAGTGATAAAACTGCCTCTCTCCAAAATTCAGGCTGATTTCAAACTGTGTTTTCTGTTCTCCTCTTCTCTCTCCTATTTTTCCTCCCACTTACCACCATGTTACAAATTGTCACCTAGATCTCAGGCTCACATACCAAAGGGCTGGGACAAGAAATCACATCACCAGACTCAATGAAACTGATCTTCCTTTTTTACCATTACTTATCTGGTTGTCTGTTTCCCAGAAAAAACTAACATCATGTCTTTTCAAACCATTTTTACTCACAGGAAGCTTGCTACTGTCCCAGGACAAGCAGAGATACTTGTCATGCAAGTAGACATGGGGTCTAGGGGTTGACAAAAGCTGATGCCCTGGGTGGCAGACAAATTTCAGCTCAAACCCACAACTATTCTTGCAGATGTCTTCCTCTCTCTCTTCTCTTTTCATGCCTGTAGTCTCTCCCACCACAAAGCAATCTACAGAGGCTGAAGATACTAATAGCCTCAGCAACAAATCACATGCAAATGGCCATTCCGTCTACTTCCTTCCTCTTGAAAAACAATCAGAGAGGTCCAGGTGTGATTGATATCTTAGACCAGTTCTCAGTGTAATCCTGCCCTTCTCTGCAAAGGCATTCTTCTGAAAAGCAGTGTCCCAGGGCAAGGAGGAAGCAGAAGAGCTCTGAGGCTCTTGGGGCTAGCACATAGGCTGCTATGGGAAAGCAGGAGCTGGCTTGCTGGGAACAGGTGGTGTGGTCCTCAGTTGAACATCCACGAAAGGCCTGCAGGACTGGAAGTGTGATGCAGACACCCTGGAGATGGATGGCTGAAGGGCTCTTCAGAAATTAGTGGTCCTGGTGAGAACGACATGCTTTCGATTTGGTTCTTGAGGCACAGGCTCCTGCTGGCAGGGCAGTGGGGGGCATATGCAGCCTGTCCCACCTCTGCTCTTGAAAGCAGTGGCATAGTAATCCAGGGGCTCCTCCTCTGCACCACCAGTGGCATCCAGGAGGCAACAGCGCAAGCACAGGACCCTCTGGAAAGAGCGGCGGAAGTTGTCAGAGAGGAAGCCATAGAGGATGGGGTTGGCGCAACTGTTGGCATAGCTGAGGATGAGGGACACATGGTTAACGGTGGCATCAAGGCTAGTTACGAACAGATTCAGCAGCTGCACTACATAGAACGGCATCCAGCAAAGCACAAAGACGGCCACTACCATCAGCACCAGCCGGGTGATTTTCTTCTCTGAGCGTCTCCGCTGCTGCCAGCCAGCCCTCAAGGCCACTGCCCGCATCTTGCCCACGATGAGCAGGTAGCACAGACCAATGGCCAACACAGGCAGCAAGAAGCCCAGCAAGAAAGTATAGACCACGAAGACCGCAGACCAGGCTGGGTGTGGCCAGTGCAGGTTGCATGAGACCGCCTGGCCTCCCCGGGCCGGCCTCGTGTTGGCGAAGATGGCTATGGGCAGGGTGACCAGCAGGGAGGCCAGCCACACACCCAAATTAATCAGCTTGGCCACACTGGGTCGGCGGTAGGTGGCAGCGCGCAGAGGGTGCACCACGGCCACATAGCGGTCCACGCTGAGCACTGTCAGGCAGAAGACGCTGGTGAACATGTTGAGGCCATCCACGCTGAGCACAGCGCGGCACAGCACTGAGCCAAAGGGCCAGTGGCGCAGGGCAGCCGACGAGGCCACGAAGGGCACACTGAGCATGAAGAGCTCGTCTGCAATGGCCAGGTTGAGCAGGTAGATGTTGGTGGCTGTCTTCATCTTGGCATAGCGGAGAATCACAAAGATGACCAGAGCGTTGCCCACCAGACCCACCAGGCAAACCAGTGCGTAAATGCACTGGATGGTGATCATGCCCGCAGTCCCTGCGCCCCTGCTTCCTGGAGACTCAGCTGCCTCCACCTCCTCCTCCGGGGCGTGGCTGGCATTGGCCGTTAGGGGCCAGGCCGTCTGCAGTCCTTCTTCGGGCCCCGGGAGCAGCGTCGGGGAGGCGCTCATGGCCGGTTCTTGCGGAGCAGTGGGAGCGCAGCTGCTGGCGCAGAGCGAGGACAGTGGGCTGTCGCCTGGCTCGGCTCCGCGCAGATGCGCTCTGGCTCCTGCTCCGCCTAAATAGCAGGCGGCGGGCACCGCGGAGCGCACCCGCCAATCACTGCAGCGCGCGCCCTACGGGGTGACCCCCTAGCTCTCTCTGCCTGGGCCCCGTCCCCGCTGGCTCCCAATTCGGTGGAGTAGTGTGGTGGTGGTACCCTCTTCCAGGGGCCTGGTGCTTCAGGCACCCCGGCCAGCTCCTCCCTCGCCGTCCTTCCACCTCCTGGCAACGGATCCTGTCTTCTCCATTCTTTTGGCATCTACTCCCCTTCTTTGTTCTAGGGGACCCACAACCTCGAAATTGGGGGAGGGGGTGGTCTCCGAGTTCTTCGTTAAGGATAGTGAGGCTCTGGAAATGGCAGGGACTAACCTAAATGCTCAGAGTCAACTGAAGATGTTTGACATCTTGCCATCCCCCTCTCCCTCCGTAACCCCTAAGGATCCTTGAAGGGCCTACTGGAGTCACTCTGAGTTGCCAGTGGGTGGAGAGTTTCAGTTGCCCCTTGTGCACCCCTCATCTCTCATCTATCATCCCCCCCCCCCCCCCCCCCGCCTTCTTTCCTAACCTCGGATTTCAGGATTTGCCATGGGGTTGAGGTGAAGTCTGCACAGATTATGGAAATGGATAGTGAGAGGCAGAGATGCCACCAATAGGACAGCCAAGGTCCAAACACAGGTGTCTGGCGGCACGCTTAGAAATCTACATTCCCTCCTTCTGCACTGCTGGTGGGAGTGTAAATTGGTCCAGTCTCTGTAGAGAGCAATCTAGAGAACTCTCACAAGGCTAGACATGGACTTTCCATATGACCCAGTAATTCCCCTCCTAGGGATATACCCAAGGACTCCATAACACCCAACCAAAAAGATATGTGTATGCCTATGTTCATAGCAGCACAATTCGTAATAGCTAAAACCTGGAAGCAACCCAGGTGCCCAACAACAGATGAGTGGCTCAGAAAGCTGTGGTATATATACACAATGGAATACTATACAGCTACTAAGAACAATGAACCCACCTTCTCTGACCAATCTTGGATGGAGCTAGAAGGTATTATGTTAAGTGAACTATGTCAGAAAGACAAAGATGAGTATGGGATGATCACACTCATAAACAGAAGTTGAGAAAGAAGAACAGAAATGGAAAGTCAAAGCAGGATCTGACTGAGTTTGGAGTAGGGAACCAAAGTAAAAATCTCTGGGTTGAGGGTGAGGGTGGATGTTTGGCTTCACTGTGTTGGGGGTGGGGGTGTAGGAAGAGATGGGACACAGTCTTTTGGTGGTGGGAATGGTGTTCATGTACTACACTCATATTAATTTGTAGTCATATAAATTACTATTTAATTAATATGAGAGGGGAAAAATTGATTGAATGCCTCAAACTTGTTAATGCACAGACCATAGGCTGAGTCTTTGAAATGTTGACTCTCCTAAAAGCTTAGAACAGGAGAGCAGAAGCAGTCGCTGGCATTACTTTATAAAATACAGATATATATATATATATATATATATATATATATATATATAACATCAAAGGACAAATTATGGTGAAGTTGTATATGATACAGAAAATCTTAACAATGATATTTTCAAAGTCGACCCAATTGGCAAATAATTTGATTATAGCAATAACTATCTATTGCCTTCTTAAATCCTAAGACAGCAGGAACCTCTTGTTTCCTCTATAAAGCCCAAAGTTCCCCCAGTCCTGGAACCTCTAGGGTGGGGCTCTCTTTTCTACATGCTTCTCGCAATTCATACCAACTGACACTGCATCTGATGATCCCAACCTACTCAGTGCAATGAGTACCACCTTGACATGCTTCACTTTGGAATGTGTCCAGAGACGTCAGGCGTGGAATGTCAGCCCTGTAGCATCATTACTTAGGTGAGACCTTTCCTTTCTCATAGGACTCCTTGATTCCATTTCAGGGGGTCCATTTCCTAACAAAGCCTCAAAACCTAGATATAGACCAGGTTCTATGAGATAGGGCAGATGTACACATGCATCCACAAATTAGGACAAAATATATACCTTAAAACAAGAGTGCACAATAGTTTGCAGTGAGTCAATAAATGAAGCAAACAAGTAGAAAGACCTTAAAAGACACCTTAAAGTACCTAATGGACCCTCCTCACCTATTTTCTACTACACTTCCCTCAGTCACTCTAAAGCTAACTTTATCAAAGTAAGGACTACAAAAGCTGAATAAGGACAAAAAACTGGCATACTTTAATGATGACTCTTTAGTCACTATTAGGCCACCCCACCATCTGGGACCCTAGTCAGGGAGTCGTGGGATTCCCACAAAAACACGTTAAGCCTAGACCTCTAATAGATCCCTCTCTTATTATCACTGGTCATCTCCATCAGGACCCTTTGGGGGGCCCCCATAGGACCTTGCTCTCCATGTGGATCAACAATGGTAGAGAATTTTTTATCTGCTGAAGGGAGCTTGGATAACATCCTCTATCTATGACCTGAAGAAGATTGGTCCTGAAATTGGTACAACTCAGAATGTTCCTACTGATGACCACAGAATGCAACTTTGTACCTACAGGGATGTAGAGTTTACATAGGCTCCTATGGTGAATATGGCCCCAGATCAAATAGATTTTTCCCATATTTGGGAGTTACTCTCTTCCCTGATCCATCTTTCTAGCCCTTTTTACAGCCATGACATTATCTCCCCAGACATTTACCTGGGTCCACCCACATATCAGCTGTCAGGCTTAGGCAAAAACTAGTAAAGTTATGGGTCCTTTGGAATATACCTAAAATAGACCTACTAGCTATTTCCAAAATGGGGACCCCAAATCTTCATCTGCAATATTCCATCCTTTAGGTTCATGATTAATCAACAATTTGTATGGCTTTATATGTTAACTCTTTTTCAGCCACCAGGTTCCAGATGCCAACCAGACTTCCTTGGACAGATTTGTCCTGGAACTCTGCTTCCTCAGAGCCCTGCCCCACTTGGGAAAGAGAGAGACAGGCTGGGAGTAAGGATCAACCTGCCAATGCCCATGTTCAGTGGGGAAGCAATTACAGAAGCCTACCTTCTATACCCCATAATGACCCTGGGTTCATACTTATATAGGGTTAAAGAATAGGAAAGCTATCAGGAGAGGGGATGGGATACGAAGCTCTGGTGGTGGGAATTGTGCCCCTCTTATCCTATGGTCTTGTCAGTGTTTTCATTTTATAAATAAATAAATAAATAAAATGGAAGTGTGGCTTCCCATCAGGCCTTTGAAATGTACCTTGGGTAAAGGTGGTCAGGGATGGTCAGAGTGAGAACTGGACTGATTCTTTCTTCCCTCCATACTAATTCGTGAATGAGTCCATATTTTTAAAAAGTCTGCAATAAATTAAACAGCTTTGAAAGACAAAAAACAAAACAAAAGTGTGATCTGGGTTTGGTCAATCCCTGCCAAACTGGACACTCCTTGGGCAGTTCGCAACCCTGTTCACCCCATCCCCCAAACTAGCTGATAGGAGGTACTGCAGAATTAATAGGGATTTATGTTTTGGAAAATTACCCACAGGCTCATAGACCCCCCCTCACACTTTTTTTCTTACTCTTTTTTGATGTGAGTAGTAACTTTATGTCTATAGCACAGTCCAGAATTCTTTTAGTTTAGAAAAGGGTCTAGGCAACCTGAGGTGAGATCCCTGTGCTGGGAAGCTGTGCAGAGAGATAGCACCTGAATGCTAGAGGTGGGTGTTCCAGATGTCCAACTACTGCTCATTAGGTTTTATTTTATTTTATTTTATTTTTGGGGAGGTTGCAGGTGTGCTCAGCACTTGTACAATACTGTAGTTGACCTCAATCTCTGTCACCCAAATAGATTTGTTCAAAAGGGTTGTCTTAGCAGAACTCTACCCTTTTGTAGGCATTCTTAAATGGGTATATCTGTTGGTATGCATGAGACCCCTTCTGTTTCATTTGGTTTAAATCCCCCCTGCTTAACACTATTCTATTTACATAACCACTTCATTCTATTTACATAACCACTGTTAACAAGCACTACCCTCCCTCCAGGGCATTAGTGGTTCAGTGATGGAATTCTCACCTGCTCCACCCCCTCTCCTTGTCACACCCTGATCCTCTCCTTGTCACACTCTGATTTTTATCAGTCACTTTTCTCTCCACCCTCTCTATGTCACATCCTGTTTCCACCCTACTTGGCAAGTATATATAAAGACAGCATTGTGAGTTTTACAGTACCTTTAGTTTAGCTTAGCTCGGCTTAGATTGTGCTGCGTCCTGCATGAATAAAGAGATACTGCCTACAGCTCAACCATGAGTCCCTGGTCGTCTGTTACCCGCCCGTGAAGCCAGCCCGGCGAAAACAACATATATCTTTTTTTCTCAGGTGCCATTCTCATCTTTGTTCCTAAGAAAGAGACCCATATGGGGAAGGAGATGGAGCATTTGCCATTCTAGATGGCTCTTGTATTTGGAAGAGGCTGGATGAGAGATCAAGGAGAACCCCAAATTTCAGTGGTAAAATGGGTGTAAGTTCTCCCCCTTTTAATCTTGTATGGGGAGGGGGACACTTCTGGGACCTGTCTGTAGATAGTCTCCTTCTGAGTCTAGTGAGAACTGTGTGTGTGTGTGTGTGTGTGTGTGTGTGTGTATTTTCTGTTCCCCCAGAGTCCCCTCTTGTGCTCTCTGCTTTATCCATTTAATATTCTCTCTCCTCCCTTCCATGAAAACATATTCCCTGTGGTTCTGCCTGCTATGTGAACCTTTGGAATTTTCCCCATTCAACTTTAGAAACTTTACCTCCTAGTATTTCCTGATTTTGCCCCCATCACATACATACATAAATATATACATATCACAGCAAATTAAACTAACATTTACTAAGATAAATATATGTGGCTGCCTTCCACAGTTATTAGCAAGCAGTTCATGCATGAGTGTGAAGTGTAGGAGCCTCCAAACCCAACATTTCTAGATTCCTAGGGGACTGGGAGTCTTCACATTTATTTATTCATTCATTTTATCAACAAATGCTAATGGAGACTAAGAGGCCCCTGCCAAGCATGATTTCATGCACCGCTTCAGAATGAGAGATGGCCTACTGTGTTCAAGACTGCAGGAATTCTGTATTTTCACTATGGCCCAGCAGGCAAGTAGAGCTTGCTTAGGATCACAGGGAGGGTGGCAGTCATGGGGACCCCAAGAGACTTAAAGAGAATATGACAAAGAGAACATCTTTGTCAATGAGGATGAAAGTGACTTGCAGAGAGCCTGGGCAAAGGGCTGAAGTGTGATAGCAATGCTGAGTGCCTAAGAGGGTGAATAAATTGTCATGGATGATAATGAAGGGTGCTAAGGCTGTAACAGACTTTGGGTATGTTGTGTGTCTGTTAGAGCTCTGGGTTCATAATGGAAAGCTGTGGGGAACCAGGGAAAGTGTATACACTTGGTGTCAGAGTCAGCATGTACGATCCTAATGATCTCCTGACTGATGACAAAAGATGGTATGAGGCCCCAAATCTATTGAGGGCTGTACAGTTCTCTGTGACTGTTGCAACAATACTATCAAGACTCAGAAACACAACAGTGGGGAGTGAGTAGGGAATAGGGTATATTCTAGCCTCACATGAGGAGGACAGGACAGGGTAGCTACAGCCTTGTGACCTTGAAACTCTCAACAGGTTGCCTGGTTCAAACCGAGCTCCTCCTCTTACCAGGTACATAGCCTTGTGCAAGATCCTTAATCTCTTCATGTCTCAGTCTTCACTGGAAAGTGAGTCCAGTAGTAGTAATGACCTGATAAGGAACTTGGAGTCCTCTGGCAGAGGTTCACCACATGGCCCTTATTGAGCTCTGACTGTTTTGTGTATTTCTTCTCCTACTCTTCTCTGATTGGCTACAAAGGAACAATATAAGTGATGAGATGGAAGAGGAGGTCCTCAAGGTTTCATGTGCCCCCATTCTATTGGCTGCCTTCAGAGGCCAAAAGTCAGAGGAGTGAATGTAGGTCACTGAGGACCCACCCTAAATTGTTAGTATTGCTTGTGTTGTTAGCTATATAGAAGTTTCTATTAACATTGTTTTTTGCATCTAACCTATTAAAAACAATCTTGAGATGCATAGGGAAACATTGCTATGATCCCAGCTTTGTGCAAATAATCAAAACAGAGCAAGCTTCGCTAACATAGCCTGATCCTTCTATCTTAACTCACACATGGAGTGTTATGATCAAGACAGATTTTTTTTTTTCTCACCAGGGTTATTGTTGGTGCTTGGTGACTGCACAGTGAATCTACCACTTTGGGTGAACTTTTATTTTTACCACTTATTATTATTATTTGATAGAACAGATAGAAATTGAGAAGGGAGAGGGAAATAGAGAGAGGGAGCGAAAGAGAAACACCTACAGACTTGCTTCAGTGTTCGTGAAACTTCACCCTTGCAGGTGGGGACCTGGAGCTTTTTATTTTTTAAAATATTTGTTTATTTATTCCCTTTAGTTGCCCTTGTTGTTTTATTTTTGTAGTTATTATTGTTGTCGTTGGACAGGACAGAGAGAAATGGAGAGAGTAGCAGAAGACAGAGAGGGGGAGAGGAAGATAGACACCTGCAGACCTGCTTCACCGCTTGTGAAGCTACTCCCTTGCAGGTGGGGAGCCGGGCTCAAACCGGGATCTTTAGGCCAGTCCTTGTGCTTTGCACCACTTGTGCTTAACCCGCTGTGCTACCGCCTGACTCCCGACCTGGAGCTTTAACCCAGATCCTTGTCCACGTGGTAACACGTGTGTTCAACCAGATGTGTCTCTGTACAGCCCTCTCAAACCAGATTCTTTTGAGAGTGGAAGGCAGCTCTACTATTAATTATATTAAACAACAACATAATCCTCCACACTCCTTGCCAAATCAGATCATATAATTTTTTTTAATTATGAGGAAGTTTCATTTTAATTTTACTCCTTACCACATTAAGTAACAACTTTTGAGTATGTTCGACTTCCTATCTTGAAAAAATATATATGCTGACATTTGTTAAACACCAGGTAAAATTCCAAAGGACTGCTATCTATCCCAGAATTTAATTCAGAGAAGGGTTATGAAGGTAAGGGGGAGGTATGCATTTCACTTGCAACACCAGAAACTATTAAAGCTGCACTGAAGTGTTGTATGTCTAAGAATCACTCTGTGTTCAGAAATACTCTTCCAAGACCTACTCTTAGGAAAGAATAGGCAAATTGGAGATGTAGAACACATAAATGACATGAATTTCTCCAAAGTGAACTCATGGATTCTTAATTCTCTCTTCAGATGTGTACTGGGATACAATGCCTTTAGTTAAGTCTCAGCTGGTCTTCTGATGGACACTGCTGTCCACCCCATGTCTCCACTTGGAGTTCTACCACAGCTCTTACTACGGTTCTGCAGTGGGAATATAAACGAGACAGTAGTGAGAGTAGCTCAGCTGTTGGGATCCATGATTGCTCAACAAATTGTTTGGCTTCGTATGTTAACTCTCTTTTCAATCACCAGGTTCCAGATGCCACCAGGATGCTGGCCAGGCTTCCCTGGATTGAAGACCCCACCAAGGTGCCCTGGAGCTCAGCTTCCCCAGAGACCCACCCTACTAGGGAAAGAGAGAGGCAGACTGGGAGTATGGACCGACCAGTCAACGCCCATGTTCAGCGGGGAAGCAATTACAGAAGCCAGACCTTCCACCCTCTGCAACCCTCAACAACCCTGGGTCCATGCTCCCAGAGGGCTAAAGAATGGGAAAGCTATCATGGGAGGGGGTGGGTTATGGAGATTGGGTGGTGGGAATTGTGTGGAGTTGTACCCCTCCTACTTTATGTTTTTGTTCATTAATCCTTTCTTAAATAAAAAATTAAAAAAAATAAATAAATAAAATAAAAGTTACTGAAAATAAGGAAAACAATTGAGTTGTTAAGAGTCATTTCCTGTGATCAGTTCCTGCTTTATTACCTTCATGACTCGCCCAGAGGGTGGGGAAATTCAGGGTTGGTAAGACCCCTTCTTAAAGTCACACACACACACACACACACACACACACACACACACACGAAAAGTCCATAACAGTATTATTTGACTCTGGAATAATTTACTCAGGGTAGCTTTGAGTGAAATAGAGCTCTCAAAATTGATGTCCACAGTTAATAACCACCAAGTTCTCCTGATAATTTCTTCTAGATTTTTAGTACTTACTTATGAATCATCTCTGTTATATAAACCCTTCATCTTTACAATGAATAATAGATATTTGGAAAAGCAAACTTTTTTTTGTTGTTGTTGTCATTGTTGAGGTGTCAGTACTCTGGGCCAACTTTTTCAGATAGATAGATAGATAGATAGATAGGTAGGTAGATGATAGTGATAAGAGGGAAAGATACCATAGCACTGAAGCTTTCCCCATTATGGTGAGAGCCAGGTGTGAACTTGTGGTCCTTGTGCTTCACGCCTATTTAGAATATTTCAACAGTAGGGGAGTTGGGCGTTAGTGCAGCAGGTTAAGCGCAGGTGGTGCAAAGTGCAAGGACCAGAGTAAAGATCCTGGTTCGAGTCCCTGGCTCCCTATCTGCAGGGGAGTTGCTTCACAAGCGGTGAAGCAGGTCTTCAGGTGTCTATCTTTTTGTCCTCCTCTCTGTCTTCCCCACCTCTCTCCATTTCTCTCTGTTCTGCCCAGCAACGACAACAACAATAATAACTACAACAATAAAAAACAAGGGCAACAAAATGGAATAAATAAAAAAAAAGAAAAAAGAATATTTAAACAGTAGATCCTAAATTGTAGCCCAATGAACTCCAAGGGACACATAGACTTCTGTAAATATTCATGGATTCATAGACTTGCCAAGTACTTACAGGAAAAATATGTATTTAATATATTTATGCAGTGTAATTGTAAATTTAATAAAGGAACCAGTGTCAGAATCACAGTAATGTGAGCAAATGAGTGAATTAAAGCTTTGTGACAGTTGACATTAAAATCTTATTTGAAAATATTTTTAAAAAGAAAGAAAAAATTCATGAGGCAGGGATACTGAACATTGGTGTGTGTGATGCAGAGCCAGGGTTGAGTTTTGGAGAGCCTCTAGTTCAGCTTTGAGACAGTTGCCCTTGAGCACAGCTGTCTGGTGTGGGAAAGGGCTAGAGAGCTTTCAAGGCTGGGTGATGGACCAGAAGATAGAACAGGGTTGGAAGCATGAACCCTTCATTCATTTTCATACTTCAGCTGCTCCCCTCAGATTGGGGGTGGCTGGTCTCCCAGTTTCTAGACCTTAGGTGTCCAGTGTGTGTTGGGGGGATTCTTCTACACGTGGCAGCACACCGAGGAGAGACCTGGCCCTCAGCAGCTCTTCTGAGAGTTACTTCAATCACCTGCTTATTAAAGATCCCCTGAAGTGCTCTTAGCACTTCCTTTTGGCTTTGATCACTTCTGCCATCAAGTAAAAGGAAGGTATTATTTTCCCTGGGCTAAGTGCATGCCATTTTCAGAAATGATTTGCAGAGCCATCTCTCCTTTTGATTCTCACTTGATCTCTAACAAGATCTAGAGAATGTGATGATGGTGCATCCTCGCACAACCTCTAATGACTCAGCTATGACCTTAACTATGACAGGGGGTTAGGGATTACTTACTTAGTAAATGATTTCCTTGAAAGAAGTCAAACTGAAAATTTTAAGGGCTGAGAACATTTCACTTGGCTAGTGTGCTGCTTTGCTATGTGTGTGACCCAGGTCTGAGCTTGGCCTCCATATCACTGAAGGAAGCTTTGGTGCTATGTTTCCTTTCCTTCTGTCTCTCTGTCTCTATCTGAAATACCCCAGAATGGTGAGGCTGTAGCTATGACAAAAGAAAAAAAAACATTCTGTGAGATAAACATAAAGTCAGCATGAGCAAGCCACAGGTCTGGGATGGGTACAATATTCACAGGATGTCCGATGACATAGACTCTGCTGTTTATTTGGAGTGAGGAGATTGAGAGTCATTCAGTTCTTTGGGAGTTGTTTTCATACTGTCTTCACATCTTGGCTTGATCATCCTGAGTGTAGAGAGGAATGAACTGGAAGACAGAAAACATGGGTTTAATTTGTATTCGGCTTATCCAAAGGGTGTGAGTTTGGGTGGTGTCCTCAGTGAAGTGATTGATTCTCCAAGTACAGCTGTGTCCCAAGAGCTTAGGCATCACATGTTAGAAACACACATTTTTGACCTGTTGAATCAGAAACAGGTTTCATGTGGGCCAACTCCATATGCTCATGAGCCCTGGAGGGCTTTGATGAGTCTCAAGTCTGAAGGTCAAGGGTAGACTCCTTTTGAGACTTGTTTTCTTCATCTGATCCACTTCCCAGAGCTATGAACCCAAACCAGCAAAGATAGTTTGATATATATGCTCTGATATCTCAAGACAGAAACTGATCACACAGTAGCTTAGTAGGCTACTAAGCACTTGATATATGGCTGGTCTGAATTGAGATGCACTGTATGTGTGAAAGATGCACTGGATTGCAAAGATTCAGGATGGACAAAAAAATATAATAAACATGTTTTGTATTGAAGGATGTTGAAATGATATTTTGTTATTTTATTAAAGTTTTTCTTAGTGATTTACAAGATTTTTTTTTTCCTCCAGGGTTATTGCTGGGCTCGGTGCCTGCACCATGAATCCACCACTCCTGGAGGCCATTTTCCCCCCTTTTGTTGCCCTTGTTGCCGTAGCCTCGTTGTGGTTATTATTACCATTGTTGATGTTGTTCATTGTTGGATAGGACAGAGAGAAATGGAGAGAGGAAGGGAAGACAGAGAGGGGGAAAGAAAAATAGACACCTGCAGACCTGCTTCACCTCCTGTGAGGTGACTGCCCTGCAGGTGGGGAGCCCGGGCTGGAACCGGGATCATTACTGCAGTCCTTGCGCTTTGCGCCAGGTGCACTTAACCCACTGTGCCACCGCCCGACCCCGATTTACAAGATTATAAGCTAATGGGGTGTAATTCTACACCATCCAAGTTTCTGTCCCCCACCCCCAGTGGTAATAATCATCACAGTTCTCCCAAGTTCATAGTTATTATTTATATATATATATATGTATGTATATATATATATATATATATATATATATATATATATATATATATATGTATGTTGGTTTTCTTTTTTTGAAATCATATTGTGTACAGAATGTAATAATGTATTGTGTAATAATGTATATTACAGAATGAATATAATAAAGTTATGGCCATTAGAAAATTTAAATGATGTTTGTGGGGGCTGAGAGCTCATTCTGTAGACCATATGCCTTGTTGACATAATGGTTCAAACTCCAGCATCACATAGGAACACTATGACATCAAGGGAGCTCCATGAAAATGGAGTGGCGCTGAGGGGGTCTCTCTCCCACTTTCTCTCAGTCTCTGTCTCTCTCCTCTCTCTCTCTCTTTCTTTTTTTTAATATTTATTTTATTTATTTATTCTCTTTTGTTGCCCTTGTTGTTTTATTGTTGTAGTTATTATTGTTGTTGTCATTGTTGGATAGGACAGAGAGAAATGGAGAGAGGAGGGGAAGACAGAGAGGAGGAGAGAAAGATAGACACCTGCAGACCTGCTTCACCGCCTGTGAAGGGACTCCCCTGCAGGTGGGGAGCCGGGGTTTGAACCGGGATCCTTATGCCGGTCCTTGTGCTTTGCGCCACCTGCGCTTAACCCGTTGTGCTACAGCCCGACTCCCTCTCTCTCTCTTTCAACACATACACACACACACACACACACACACACACACACACGGGTGCTTCTGTCACATTATATTCCAATAGTGCTGAAGCCTACAGGAAATCACTATTCCTACAGCAAAGCCATTTACATGTTGGTTCTGCACTGTCAGTGCTATAACCACTAGACCCATGTGCTCTATAAAATTAAGTTAAAGTTACAAGAATTCAATTCAGTTTCTTAATCATTTTATATTCCAAATGCCCAAATAGTTGCCTGTGGCTGTGGTTATCATATGAGACAATGAAGACTGAGGATATTCCACTGCAATGGAAAGTGCAGCATAAGGTGAAGTGCAGAGTCTTCACGTCCTGTGGTTCCAGCCATGATATCTGCCTTCTGAAATGCAGCCTACTCTTGTTCTGTTTATCCTTTGTGCCATCACCCAGCCCACTGCAGTCTACTACTCTTGGTGGGCAGAACTCTGCTTCTGTCTAGGACTTTATTGTAAATGTACACAGATTCTCAAATTTGTTTTGTGTTTAGAATCTATGATTGCTTTGTTGTGGGCATGTGGCTCAAGCATGGTCAGTGAGATGTGAGGGGAGATCAGTGGAACTGCCAACACAATTTCTGGGGAAGTTTTGGCTGTTGTTCTCTGGGATCACAATGCTTTAAGGGACTGCAGCCACTTTGAGGCCATGAGGTGAAAGCCTTGTCCAATATGATATGTTGAAGATGTTCAAGCCACCTGTCCATACCTGCAGAAGGAAAGCTTCATGAATGGTGAAGTAATACCATAGAAGTCTCTCTTTCCCATTTACATCACCCTCCCAATTTACTCTGCTAGAAAATTAACTTGTTAGCCCACCATAGTCCAGTGGAAATTATCAAAAGATAGAGGCTTCTATGCCAGAGAACAGATGTTATTACTCTGGGCACAGCAGGGCATGGGTTTCCAGTTGTTGTCCTTTCTCTCTACTCATTTCAGTTACCTCTTCTCCAGCTCAAGAAGGTGAAAGGGAAGTGGGCACAGGTAGACGCAGCACACACAATAGGTTGTCATTGAAATCTAGGGTCTCTGGATTTAAGAAATCTAATCCCACAAGGGGCAATAGAAAACCTTTGTCCCAGAAGAAGATAATATCTTCATTTATCCTGATCAGGAAACAATCTGCCTCTGCCCCAAGGAGATAACTCTTCTACCTCCTAAAGCTTTTGTTGTATAAATAGCCTTGAAAAGAGAGTTCAGCAAAAACTGCCTGTGCTTTCAGCATATGATATTCAGAAACAGGAGTATGGTGGAGAATCATCTCCTGTGGCTCTGCTCATCATCTGAGTTGAAGTGGAAACCCTGATTCCTCATCTACACACCTCTTCTCACTCACACTCTATTTGTATCTCAGCAGAGTTTATGACTGTACATCCATTTGGCTTTCACATGCTCTCAGTCCTCAAGTTTCATCTTTCAGTGACTCATTTTCTAAATAAATTTTTGTTGGTGGCCCAGGTGTGATTAGTACACTGACTACTCTAGGTTTGGTCCTATAGACCATTTTGGATCCATAAGCAATAGTCAGGGGGGCTGGGTCCGCTCATATGAACACTGTGCACACTTACTATGGATGAGAAGGAGAGAGAAAATTCTCTTGGAGTAAGGATAGGAAGGCCATTATTTCATTAAAGACCTGTCCAACAAACATTTATTGCATAGCTGGTATCATCATCATCATTAGTGGCAGTAGTCGCTTTAGAAATCTTCTATATCACTTATATTAAGAAGAATAATCAAATACGATTCAAAGAACTTCAGCAGAAAACAGTCACCATAATAAAGTCATTTAATTATATGGTTTGGATTTCTGAATATCCCCAAAATTGGATTGTGCCATCCTGCTGAGTATTTTCAGAGTAATACTTGACAGCTCCTTTTATTGCTTTTGGCTTGCTGGGTTTATGCTCTCTAGAAGGTGCCAGAACCATTTGGATTGTCACTGAAATGTGTTGATGTACTTCTTACATAGAAAAACAGAAAAGCAATAGCAAAATCAGCCCAGCATCCAGAGAAAAGGCAGCACAAATAGAAAGGAATTAAAAAGAGCAAGCAGTGTTTGTTGGTAGAGAATTGTGGCATTCTGGAAACAGATGTCTGTTCCTCAGGACCATGGTTATTTTCATTCTCTAGAATGCTACATGAATTTATGTGCATTTGAATTATTTTCTCAATATGGAGCAGAGAATCAAAAGAGAAGCACAAGATTAAAATTGAATCAACAAAGCAGAGCTTTAAAAAGGGCCAGTGGTACACTTTGGCAGCACTGGTCTCTAGAAAACATCAAAGATCATCATTTCAGGGGAAGCTTGGGGTATAGGGAGTTGGGAGACTTTCTGTGTCATTGGAACTTATGTGATTTCTGCCCTGTTTCCCATAGAGCTGGAGAGGTCTTACTCTGCTTGCCAGTTAACCACTTCCTAGTCTTTGGTGCTAGTTATCCTCAGGAGGCCTGTATCAGTCACTGGGCCAAATGCTTCTTGTCTAGTCCTTGTGCTGTAGAGTCCATCCTACATAACTGCCCTGTGGCTCTGGACTCCTTATTTCGGAAGCTCAGAGTGCAATGATTTTCACTCTGAAATCTCCATCTTGTCTTTCTCAAGTTAGGATCTTTGGGCATTTGTTCATACCTTCTGTCACTCCTTTACTCATTCATCTCAATATTTGCAAGCCTCAGATATTGAGCTGAGCATTTTTAGAGAGACAGGGATGAAAATAAAAGGCTGGTTTCTTTTCTTGGGAGCTTATAATCTGCTGTGGGAGGGAGATGGAGAGGTAAGCATAGAAGGCTTCTAGTACTTGGGGGCCAGACTGGAGACTGGACCCAGAGGGAGGGAGCCCCAAGGGCTCTAGACTCCCTGACTCATAGGGATCAACAGGCAGACATCTACAGACTCCTGTAGGTCAGTGAGGGCGTACAGAGATGGAGCTAGGGATAGGTTAAGGCTGGAGCAGAGGGTTCCCCTTTCCTTTCTGTTCCACTCCCAAATGACTCCCTGTTAGTTTAACTTCATAGGAGAACATGCTCCTTCATTATCCTGGCATCTAGAGGTAGACTCTGTGTGGTAGTTTCACTAAACTACCTGTAAGTGTTGACACTGAAGTACTGAGCATGGCTAGAAAAGTATGCCTAGGGCCATGCTCAAAGGGAGAAGTGATTTAAAGTTCATGTGTGTTTGGTTCTTTTTTGCCTGATTCCTAGAAGCTGAGGAAGGACATTTTCAAAGTCAGAATCTGGGGCATCCCTGGGAGATGTGTTTTCATAGCATTAGAAGCAATTACGCTAGCCAGTTCTAACTCTTCTGTTTCACTAGTACAATTCATGCTGAAAGTCAATATTTGCTGAGTGACAACATGACTGTCCCCGTGCTGAGCTATCACTTTCTTCAAAGTAGTGCTTCTCAGCATCACCTGGGGTGCATGGTCTAATCAGCACAGCTGCCTGAGGACTCCAAGCAGTGTGGGGAGATGAGCTCTGGGCAATATGTGGTACACACTGCCCAGGGTTATTTATTTATTTCCACCAGGGTTATTACTGGAATTTGGCACCAGGATGATGAATACGCCATTGTGTTGACCATTTTTCCTTTCTTTTATTTGATAGAACAGAGAACTGAAAAGGGTGAGAGAGAGAGAGAGAGAGAGAGAGAGAGAGAGAGAGAGTTGCAATACTCCCCCCAACACACACACAGTTGGGGTCTTATGGCTTGACCCCAGATCTTTGTGATTGTAATGTGTGTGCTCACCTGGTATGCCTGGCTCTTTCCCAGATGATTCTAACGGGCATCAGACTACAAGAGCCTTTTGAGCACCTCGTGAAGAAGGCAGGCAGTGCTGCAGAGTATCCATGTAGAGGCAATGGAAAGGTTTATGTGGTATGCCCCTGAGATTTTTTCCCAACGAAGTGTTCATGAACCAGAATTCCTGCTGCTGAAGCTTAGATTTACATACTTTGTCAACATTTCAGTCATGTGGAATGATTTTGAGGTAGGGAAGATAGAAAGGATTTTCATTGTTCTTTTTTCTTTTATTGCCACCAGGTTACCACTTGGGTTTGGTACCTACAGGATGAATCCACTGCTCCTGGAAGCCACTTTTCAATTTCTTTTTTTCTTTTCTTTTCTTTTCTTTTCTTTTCTTTTCCTTTATTATTTGATAGTACAGACAGAAATCAATAGTGGAGGTGGAAAGAGAAACAGAGAGACACCTACAGTACATTTCTTCATCACTCATGAAGCTTCCCTCCTGTAGATGGGGAGTGGCAACTTGAGCCTGGGTCCTTGTGCATAGTAATATATAAGCTTAGCAGGTGTGTCACAGCCCATTCCCTTAATGTTTTTATCATAAACCTTTTGTATTTTAAATCTGAGTTCTTGACTTGAAAGAGGTATTTAAACATTTTTAATGAATATTTATTTATTATTTATTCCCTTTTGTTGTTTTTTTATTATTGTAGTTATGATTGATGTCATTGTTGTTAGATAGGACAGAGAGAAATGGAGAGAGGAGGGGAAAACAGAGAGGGGAGAGAAAGATAGACACCTGTAGACCTGCTTCACCGCTTGTGAAGTGACTCCCCTGCAGGTGGGGAGCTGGGGGTTCGAACCTATTTAAACATTTTTATTAGTGATTTTATACTGATTTACAAAATTAATAATATAATAAGGGTATAATTCCACACTTTCCACCACCAGAGAGAGTTTTGTGTCTCCAAGCCCCTCTAGCCAAAGAGAAACTGCAATAATTTTCCCAAGGTCATTAATACAGATTTTTAATATCTATCTATATATCTATATCTAATTTGTATCTAATCTATATCTAATCTGTATCTAATCTATATCTAATCATCTATATCTAAATCTATATCTATATCTGTATCTATATCATCTCTATCTCTATAGCTATTTCTGTATCTATATATCTATATCATCTATATCTATATCGTCTATATCTATATCTATAACTATATCTATATCATCTATCTCTATCTATATCATCTATATCTCTATCTGTATCTATGTCTACCTATCTGTCTATCTACATCTATCTATATAAATATTTTTGTTCATTTTTTTTCTATGGCCCTACTTTCATTTCTTTTCTAATTCATACCTACACTCTTTATTACTTCTGAGTGTCCTTCGTTGCCTAAAGAGATATTTTTTTTATAGCCTATAGCCTGCGAGTGATGTGAGAGCTTGAGGTTAACAGACTCAGAGGTGGTGGCCAAGGACATGTCAGGTAAGTTGAGGAACAGGGTAGTTCCTAGAGAAATATGTCCTTGTTTGGGCAGGGCACTTATAATTGCCACTTCAAGACATCTAGACCAGTGATTCTAAAGGTAGGAACCCAGCAATGGCAGCTTCAGCTCTATCCCTGATCTAGTTAGAAGTATGAGTTCTAGACCCCAATCCACTTGCTCTGAGCCATAAACTGTGAACCAGGAAACCATGAACCCAGGAAACTTTATTTACATGAGCTGACAGAGGATTCTGATTATGGTCAAGTCTGAGAATTAGTGCTCCTCATTTTGGTGGATAGTTGGGTCTGTCTGGTAAGTGTTTCCACTGTTCTTAGGTATGTGTTCTCACTGCTGTCTGATCAGATAGAAAAACAAATGTTCATAGGTACTTCCTTTCTCCTGTACAAGTGACCACTCTCTCAGTGCCCATACTTTCCTAACAAACAGGGCCATTGTCTTTGGAGGATTCAAGTTAAGTTCTTTGCCTTCTATGGACTAAAGGCATCACTTAGAGTTCCAGTAACTCTGTTGTTTGGTGTTTACCTATAAATAATTTAGATTTTTTTTTTTTTGCTGTTAAGAATTGATGAATAGTGAGTATGGCTGTGGTGCACCAGGTTAAGTGAACATAGCATGAAGTTTGAGACCTGGCTTCCCAACCTGTGAAGCAGATCTGCAGATGCCTATCCATCTCTCTCCCTCTTTATCTTCCCCTCCTCTCTCAATTTCTCTTTTTACTACTCAATGGAAAAAAATGACTACAGGAGTAATGGATTCATGGTACAGGCACCCAGCCCCAGCAGTAATCCTGGAGGAAAAAAAAAGAATTGATGAATAAAAGGGAAACTATTAAACTTACCTTATCATGGAGAGATCTGGTGAATGTTCCTTTGGGACAGATTGATATCACACAACCTAAGATGATGCCCTGACAGATGACAGATGCCCAAGAGCATCTGTGACATCATTGCCCAGGAGGCCTGACCTGAGTCAATTCAATAGAATAGGCAAACCCAGGATGCTCCACAAACTACTGAAAAAAATATATAAATTATATATATATATATATATATATATATATATATATCATTTATTTTTCCAGAGCACTGCTCAGTTGTGATTTATGGTAGTGTGTGGTGTGGGGAACTGAACCTGGGACTTTGAAGTCCTAGGCATGAGAGTCTCTTTGTATAACCATTATGCTATTTCCTCCCATTCCTGACTACATTTTCTAAGTTATTAAGGTTAAGAACACTGTGAAAGGCCAAGGGACTGTTCCAAAGAAACTGGTGTGTCTATAGTTTTAGACTAGATTCCATGAGAAAGAGATGTCCATGAAAGGCATTGCTTAAACAATAGATAACATCAAACATGGCTTGTGATTTGGTGATAGTTTTGTTTAATGTTAAATGAGTTGATTTTGATTATTGCACTTATAATATTCTCTTACATTGTTATATAAGAGAAGTTCCTGTTGTTAAGAAAACCTAAGTAAAATACTTAGGGGGCAAGTATGTAGGGTATCTATAAATCATTCTCAAGTGGTTTAGAGAAAGAGAAAGAGTCTAAAAAAATGTTAATGGGGCAAAATATAAACAGTTGAATCTGGGTAAAGGGCATGTGGATGTTCTTGAACTATTGCAATGTGCCTGTGGAAAATTAACTTTTAAAAATATGTATAAAGACTGTTCAGTTACTATCATAGTTGTTTTTGAGAAGTGGGATTATGTGTGCCATTTTTGTTTTCCTTTGAAAAATCTCTTTTATCTCAATTATCTGTAATAAACACTGAGTACACTTGAAATATGAACAGAATGAAGTGCTATGATAAAAATGAAATGAAGATGATTCTTTGTTTTCGTAGGTCCTCCAATAGTCATTTTCTTCTTTCTGGTTAAAAGGAATGACATTGCTTTGTTCTTTTTTTTTTTTTTTTTCCATGTTTACTTCTCTAATGGGTTTGAGATAGTTTAGAGACAGAATTACATGGGAAAACAAACCAAAAAAGGACCAAAATCATGCTCACAAGTAGGTGGGGAAGATAATTTATCTTATTCAACTTTTTTTTGAGATTTATTTTATTTATGCAGTTTGAGATAGTGAGAGAAGAAAGAGACAGAGAAGAGAGGAAGAGAGACCCACGCAGAGCACTACTCTAGTATTTGAGGTATCTGAGACTCACATCAGCTGCAGGCATGCAAGTCCTGCACTCTGCTAGCTAAGCTATTTGTGTGGCCACTTATTTACCTGCTGATGGAAATTTGTTCTTTCTACCTCCACAGCCACTATTTTGAAGGCCCCAATTTTTCTAGACCCCAGTCTGTTGGTTGTCTCTCTTACAGATAATTTATTAACATGTTTTAAGTAGAGTTTTACAATAAAAAAGAGATTTCTTCTGCTGTCCCTCTGCACGTTTCTCTGTTCACAGAGTGGGAGAAGGTCACCACGCCCTTGGGGAGGCACTCAATTACTTTCCTTTTCCTTTTCCTTATCCTGCCTCGCTAAACATCTCAGCAGTATTATGGAGATAGTAATCTTTTCTGGTAATTTTAGTATTGTTACCATGTGAAGAGCTACACAATACTTGGCAGTTGCCGAACATGCAAGATAACAGCTGTTATTTTAAGGATCTTCCTCCTCTTCAAACACGGTTAGTAAGATAACACACACAGATCACAGACTGCCTCATGACAATAGGCTTGGGCTTTGAACATATAAACAGTAGTCTAGATGAGTTTCTGGATGAGCTAGGATCTCTGGGGTTGGGGAGGGGTTGTAATCAGACCTCTGATCTCTGCTGGTGGTGGCGAAGGCTCTGGGCTTTCCTCTCAGACAGTGGGTGGTGAGCCTGAAGACGTGCCTCCTGCAGAGTAGAACACCCTGCCCTGTTTCTTAGAGACAAAGGAGTCTCTCCCGAGGCACACCTGACTTATTTTATGTCTAGGCTTCCTTTCTTGAGGTATGTCCTTCCCTACTTTGTCAGCTATTAGAAACAACCCGATTACTTAGAAATATCTTTTCTTATGGAGACTTTCTGGATGAAGAGAAGGCTGTAATGATAGCTTTTGAACACACTCCAATTAATGAATCAGTCATACAGAAGCTGTTTTTCTTCAAACCCATGCCCTGGTCACCTCAGATCTGTTCAGATTCCAAGAAGAATCTGTTTTTCAATAGAAAAACCCTTATATAACTCCAGATACTTCCAGATCTGTTCAGATTGTTGGATTGTATGGGAGAAGTGGAGGGGGTCAAGCTATCATTGCTGTGCATTCAATGATCTCACCTGGCAAACATCACTTTGGAAAAATTGAGCCCATTCCCTCTCTCTGTGGAATCCTGGTAAAAGGTCCAAGCTGGAGCCAGACCAACACATGGGTGTTTGTCCTTGCTTCTTTCTCCTTCCTCTAAATTTTGCAAGCTAGACATATACCCTGATACTCCAGTTTCCTAGTTTGCAAAATGACTGATGGTGACAATTTCTTTATAATTGCTGTCAAATAACATCAATTATCAAATGCAGTGAATACTGAAGGAAATGATACATGCACTGTGTCTAATGCTGTGCCAGGTGAAGAAATGCCCCATGAACAGTTGCTACCACTGTGGGAAGGAATAATGATGCAGATGTGAGAATGACCAATGTTCCTTAAGAGGGAGGCCTGGAATCTGGGGACAGAATAAAGAGGTGCTATCCTAGAATAGTGGTGGAGCAGGGCCTTCCATATGGTCAGTTCAGGCATCCACCCCTGCAGGAAAGCAGAGAATGGGCAGGACCTGGACTAACCTATAGGCTGAAACAGGAACCCAATTCTCAGCCAAGGCTGGGGGGAACTTTAAAGTCTAGATTTTTTTTTTCTGTAAACCTGCAAACATAGAGATCACTTTTTAAAGGAAGACATATTCAATTGAAATAGAACTCTTTCCAAAGGTGAGTGCAAAGTGCCAAGTACATCTGTATCTGTCACAAAGCTGTTTCCAATTGCTGTATGTTCAATTCTTGAGTAGTGTGGCTTTTTGCATATTTAAATAGACCCTTGTTTTATGGGTTTTTCCTCTTGGAATCTGACAATGCAAACACCCAGAAGCTTATTTATTTCTCTTTGTATTTGCCACTAGGGTTATCTGTGGGCATCTATAGCTACGTGGTTCCACTGATCCCAGCAAGCCCTTCTCTTCTTCCTCCTCTTTCTTCTTTTTTGCTAAAGGGTAAGAAACAGAGAGTCAGAAAGAGAAGAGACATAATAGCACAGCTCCACTGCTGGTGAAGTTTCCCCTGTGCAGGTAGGTATTCCCATGTGATTACCAAGGGCTTGAATCTGGGTCCTTGCACAGAGTAAAGTTTGTGTTCTACTGGGTGAGCTATCTCCCAAATCCCAGACAATTTTTCAAAATAAAAAACCTATGGATTTAAATTGTTAATTTTTTAAAAAAAAAACACACACATCTCTCTCTCTCTCTATATATATATATATATATGAAATTTTAAAAGAACTCTTTATTTCTTTTTTTTATTGAGTGGCTTAATGCTTTACAGTGCAATCATTGACATATGCATACAATTCCATTATATAGTAGCCCCCCTCCAGAGTTTTCCTCCTATTCTTCCTCCTTTTCCTTCCCCAAAGTCCTTTTCTTTGCTGTAATAAACCATGTCCAGTCCATGTTTCACTTTGTGTTCTCCTTCCCCCTTAAAATTTTTTTAAGTGATCTTTATTTATTGGATAGAGATAGGCAGAAGTTGAGAGAAAGAGAAAGCTAGAGAGGGAGAAAGATAGAGATACCTACAGCCTTGCTTTACCACTTGTGAAGCTTTCCCCCTGTAGGTGGGGACCGGGGGCTTGAACCAGAGTCCTTGTACCAGGGTTCTTGTACAGTGTAACGCCCAACCAGGTGTGCCACCACCTGGCCCCTTCAAAGAACTCTTAAACAAAACCAAATTACCATCCCTAAGTCTGGTTTATTTCATTTAAATTGTCTTTTTTCATTAGTGACTTCATAGTGGTTTACAAAATTATGATTTTAGAGGTATAGTTTCAGTGTAGCCACCACCAAAGTTCTGTGCCTACCCCCTGACACAATAGTTCTTCCAAAGTCTGAAAGACAGTTTAGTTGCAATTTTCTTTTCTGTTCCATTCTTTCTTCCTCCTCCTGCTCTTCCTCCTCCTTTGCTTTCAGGGTTATCACTGGGGCTCAATGTCTGTATAACTCCATTACTCCAGGCAGACAATTCTTCTTTTTCTTTCTTTTTGATCAAGGGTGAGCTCCTCCTGGCCAGCTCCTCATGGGGCGCGAGCGCTTCCACACTACCATCATCATCTCTGGCATTATGCTATTCCACTGCAGAATACTGTGCCCCAGTATGGTTCCGTAGCCCCCATGTCCACTTGGTCGATTCCAAATTATATTCCTCCATGAGGATAATTTCTGGAACCATCTGTTCCACCCTGGTTCCATGGCTGCCAGTTCTTAGCAACATCGCCCCACCAGATATTCATCGGGATGCGGCATCATCTAAGTTCATTTCCCAAGTTTACGCTCGACCGGACCTGCCAATATACGCGGATATCTTCCCCCACCCTGTCCAACGCTTAACGTCTCGTCACCCAATCTGGTCCCCTATGCCTACACTGAACTTCTCTGTTCCAGTCTCTTGGAAACAGAGTTGGCAGTCAGCTGAGGTAAAGAACAAACACCTCATCACAGACCCAAGCGTCAACCCGGCTTTGACCTAGCACGTTATGATTGGGCCCTCCTCAATCGCTATCGAACAGGCCATGGCCGGTGCGCCGCTATGTTCCACTGCTGGGGAGCCAGAGACGACCCGGACTGCCCCTGCGGCTACAGACAGACTATGACCCACATAGTCAACGACTGCCACCTCTCCAGATTCAAAGGAGGTCTCGAAACTTTACATCAGGCTCAACCTGATGCTGTTGACTGGCTACGGAAGAAGGGCAAACGCTAGAAGAAGAAAGGGTGAGTGACAGAGAAGGAGAAGACGAAGAGAGAGAGAGAGACAGACAGACAGAGAGAGGGAGAAAGAGAGAGAAGGAGAGGCACTTAAAACATTGTTCCATTGCTTGCACAGTTTCCACAATGAAACTGGGGACCAGGGGGTTGAAATTGCATTCTTGAACATGACAACATGTGTGCTCTACTATGGTGAATCAGTCACCACCCAGTCTCTGTCTCATTTATTTATTAATTATTATTATTATTATTTTTTACAAATTCATATGTTTTAATTATATATATTCCAAATATGAGTTGCAGTGCACCCCTGTGTTCATAGCTGCATTATTCACAATAATGAAGAGATGGAAACAGCCTAAATGCTCATCAACAGATGTCTGGATAAAAAAATTATGGGATATATATTTGATGGAATACTACTCTGTAATCAAAGAAAAGTGAGATTATGACTTTCAGGACAAAACAGATGGAACTGGAGATGATTAGGTTTAGAAAAGTAAGATGAAAGACAATTCCTGTACCTATTGTCTTTTTTTCTTTTTCTCTCCTTCTCCTCCTCCTCCTCCTCCACCTCCTCCTCCTCCTCCTCCTCTTCCTCCTCCTTCTTCTCCCTCTTTTTTGCCTACACTGTTATTGCTGGGGCTCGGTGCCTGCACTATGAATCCATTGCTCCTGTGACCGTTTTTTCAATTTTTTGGATAGGATAGAGATAAGTTGGAAGGGGAAGATAAAGAGGGGAAGAGAGAGATAGACACCTGCAGACCTGCTTCACTGCTTGTGAAGTGACTTCCCTGTAGGTGAGGAGCCTGAGGTTTGAACCGGGATCCTTGTGTGGGTCCTTGTGATTTGTATTATGTGTGCTTAACCCAAGATGCCACTGCCCATGCCCATTTTCTGTCCTCTACTAAGCCTCTGCTTGGAACCAGCATTTGCAGAGTGACTGCTCAAGGAATTTTGCCAAACATGGCCTTTGGGCAGATTGGCCCATCTGTACAGGCTCTTTCTCAGTTCATTCAAGGAGGTAGCTTCTTCTTTCCCAGGAGTCCTCAGTGAGATTATCTGAGCATTTGCATTACTTGAGCAATACTGCCTTCAGGACACCCTGAGCCTGGAGTCTAGGTTCTGTATTTGGATATGAAAATCATGGGGAGGGGACCATCAAGTCCCAGTACACTTTAGATCTTGGGTGACTCCCTCCTTCCATAGCCAAGGGTCTATCATTGATTCAGGAGTACAGAAGGATGATTTTTAAAAAACTTTATTTATTATTGCCTCCAGGGTTATTGCTGGGGCTCAGTGCCTACACTACGAATCCAATGTCCCTGGAGACCATTTTTTTCCCATTTTATTGCCTTTGTTGTTGCTGTTGTTATTGTTGCCATTGCTGTTGCACGGGACAGAAAGAAATTGAGAGAGGAGGGGAAGACAGAGGAGGAGAGAAAGATAGATACCTGCAGACAGGCTTCACCTCCTGTGAAATGACCCCCATGTAGATGGGGAACCTGAGGCTCAAACCCGCATCCTTACTCCTGTCCTTGCGCTTAAACAGCTGCACTACCTCCTGGCCCCCAGGGATGATTTTTTTTATGGTTCTGTCTTCAGAAGAATCTGTTTTGGGTTCCAAATGTAGTGCAGTGTCCCCCAACACAGGGACACAGGCAAGTTCCCTGCCCCCTAACATCTCCCTTCCTGCTCTGCTGTTCCATACCATTGCCTAACTTTCTTCCCTTTCTTGATCTCTGCCCTCCTGGTCAAAGACAAACAAGAAAAGTTCTATCCCAGGTTGTTCATCTAGAAATCTGGCCTCTTTTAAAGTCTGCACACAAGGATGGTGCTCCTCCAGGGTATGTGTGAGTGCAATGAGGCTGAGGGAAATGAGGAACAAACCACCTCCCAAATAGAGTTGCCAAGGGAAATACATGTGAATGATATATGAGAAATAACATTGTAGTAAAAGGAAACCCCCAAGAGATCAGGCAACATGCACTAAAAACTGATTTCCTATTTATCTAACATTCTAATTGAACTGCCCACTCCGTATTTTTATTTGTGGTGACTCCTGATTCCCTTTTGGATCTGGTATTCAATGAAGAGCTTAAGTATGCATCTGTCACTGTCCAGGTTCACGATGAATAATAAATGCAATGGTAAACACCACTGCTTGTTAGATTAGCAGCACTGAACTGCATAAAGAATTTTGGTCCATACTCCTAGAGGGGTAAATGTTAGGGGGAAAATGCTCTGAACTCCAATTCCATTAGCACCTGCAGAGAGAAGAGGAGAAAAAAAAAAAGGAAGGACACTCAGAAGTAGTAGGTGTGATTAAGAGTTACATAGAAAGGAAGAGAAGGCAGGATCATATATAAATATAGATCAGTAGTTTTAAAAATAGTAGTCAACCCATATCTGTGCTTCACACAGACTTTCCTTTTTTCCTTAATGCCACTATTAAGGGCACAGTGCTGGTCTTACTGATCCCAGAGGATTGAGTCTGAAGAACCAGTCTCATGAACAGTTTCCAGTTTAGGCTTTACATTCTTCTTCCTCTTCTTCTTTTTTTAACCAAAGCACTGCTCAATTCTGGTTTATAGTGATTGGGGGTTGGGGAGGAATTGAACCTAGGACTCCAAAGCCTCAGGCATGAGAGTTTCTTTGAATAACCATTCTGCTATCTAGCCTCCCCCCCACACACACCCCATGGAGGTTTTGCATACTTCCTCCAAGCATTCCGCAAATCTTGAAGAAGCCCGGGGCTGAATTTTAATGACTATTTTGTTTTTAGCTTGAGCTGAAAGGGAGAAGCTACAATGTCTTGATCTGGAGCTCCATTTCCAAGAGAACCTAGTGGCTCTCTGCCTCTAGTTGAGCAAAAGTAGTTGAGTGAGACTAGAGATGGAGTCTGAAGAGTGAAAACCGGCTTTAGAGCCCAGCAGATACTGGGTTGACTTTGCTTATGATTTTGACCTTGAAGACATGATTTAACCCTTTCTGAATCTCTATTTTCCACTCAGTAAAATGAGACTGATTATTAAGGATTCATTTTCCTCATGGGATAAACATACAGCTGAACTGTGGAGTATATAGTCATGCATTGCTTGGCAAAGAAGATACAATATATAGACTCATCATTAGGTGATTTTGTGTGTGATTGTCACAGATGGTAATTATACAAACCTGTGTGATTTAGTCAACTCTGACTAAGAGATTGGGAACTTCATGATATATGCAATCTGTCATTGATCAAAATGTCGTTAAATGACACATGACTATATTTAAAATGCTTACCAGGGCCTCACAGGGGGTTCTGGAAGAAGAAAATAGTATGGTGTGAACTTCTCATTTTATCCCTGCTAGTAGCCAAGGACAGACTCTTTTCTGCTCCAGACAGACCTTTTAGATAGAAGAAGAGAGACAGAACAGAGAGTAAGAGGCACCACTACACAGAAGCTTCTCCCAATGTGGTTAGGACTGGGCTCAAACTTGTGTTGGTTGTATGGCAAAGCTGGCCTCTTCTGAGCCTGAACTGTTTCACTGGTCCTAAAGCTGACCTAAGTTTATTTACTTTTTCTCATATAATGCATTTTCACTTATACAAATAGTAATTCTATGCTGGTTTACAAAACTATAATATTTCAGGGAATGGATGAGGGAGATGTTATAATGGTTATATAAAATGTATTTATGCTTGAAGCCCCAGGTTCAATCCCCTATACCACTATAAACCAGAGCTGTGCAATACTCTGGGGGGAAAAAAAGGAAAAATAATCTCAGGAGTATAGTTCAACACTGTACCCCTTAGAATCCTGTATTGCAGCTGCCCTGCCTCCCTATAGGTTCCTTCCCTATCCACTCACCTTCAACCATCACAATTTTCAAAAGTTAAAGAATTCCCCCCCCCCAAAAAAAACTGCTCAGTTCTGGCTTATGGAGGTGTAGATTTGATTGGGGAGGCTAGGGAGGAGGGGTGGAATTAAACCTGGGACCTCAGGCATATCTTTTGCATAACCATTTTATGCTTTCTCTCAGGCCCTGCCTTCAGGTCCTGCCTGCTTGGCCTTCTTTCTTTTCTTTTTCTTTCTTTCTTTCTTTCTTTCTTTCTTTCTTTCTTTCTTTCTTTCTTTCTTTCTTCTTTTTTTAAATTTTAAGCATATAGAACTTTTTGATAAAAATAAAAGTTATTCAGACAGTATTGATTATAAAGATGCTTTTTTTTGGGGGGGTGAAACTTTGAAGTCTTCCTGAGTTATTATTTAATGGACAATGTTTTAGCTGCAATCAAAACACATTAAGATGCTCTTGAAGTCTGCTTCCTTACTAAATACAATAAATTGCTATAGGTTGTGGTTGGAGCCCTGTGATGTAATGAAAATGCCTGGGGTTTTGTGGCAACATAGCAGAAGGAAAGAGGAGACTTTAGAGGGAGAGACTGTTTTACTGTTTTACCAGTGGGCTATTTTACTAGTTCTTAGAGCCAAGCCTGATGTTTTATGTTTTCATGGCCATGGTGTTGTTGTTTTTGTTTAATCTATAACATATATGCAATGCCTATGTATATGCATCTCTGTCACTAGCTCTGCATTGCTCCAGGCCTATTTTTTCAAATAGATAGACAGAAGAGGGCTTCGAAGATAGCTAAATGGTTATGTACAAAGACTTTCATGCCTAAGGCACTGAAGGTCCCAGATTTGATGCATAGCACTTCCATAAACCAGAGCTGAGCCATGTACTGGTAGTGGAGAAGGTGACTTACAAGCTTCCATCTGCAAGTGCTGCTCTGCTTGGACACCAAAATCAGTCCAGATCCTGAGGCCAAAGACATGTCATGGACAGTCACAGACAAATGGTCATACAGGGTCAAAGAGAAAATTCTGGAGGGGACATCTTAGGGAAAGAGCCTAGAAGATAATGGAATGGGAACATGAACACATCTTAGATGTTTGGGTAGTAAAATGTGTCCCAGAATGATCTTCTCTATACTTGGCAAACATTTAAGAAAGTCTCTGGTTTAGCAAGCTCTGGGAAGTACTATTTCCTTGGCACCTTCAGGTCTGCAGCACCTGCAGGGCTTAACATACCCTCCCCTTCCAGCTCCCTGCTGTGACAGCCACAGTAAAGTGCTGCCCCCATGTGGTTGGTGAGGGCAAGATTTAGCAATGCAAACATGGTTTCTAGCTTTACAAAAACAGATTAATCGTGATGCAACCAAGTTTTCTTTTTAAAACAATCTTTTATAACTTCTGAAGAATCATAATTAAATATTTAACATTAAAATGTTGAAAATGCCATTTCTGGGTTCAGGACTCATAGGACTCCCAGACTGTGAAGTTACATCCTAACTCTTCACCTTCCACTGGAAAATTTTGCCAATCTCCTGAACCTTGTATGGCACCTATTGAACTCTTGTTTTCTCTATATCAGTCTTGCTGAAACATTTTGCTTTCTTCTAACTATAGTAGCACTTCATTGCCATAGGGCCTTTGTATATGCTTGTATATGTTTTACACTTGCCACTTAAAAATGTATTTTCGTTTGTTTAAAACAAAGCTCATTCGGGAGTTGGGCGGTAGCGCAGTGGGTTAAGCGCAGGTGGCGCAAAGCGCAAGGACCGGCACAAGGATACCGGTTTGAGCCCCCTCCTCACCCGAAGGGGAGTCACTTCACAGGCGGTGAAACAGGTATACAGGTGTTTGTCTTTCTCTCCCTCTCTCTGTCTTCCCTTCCTCTCTCCATTTATCTCTGTCCTGTCCAACAACAAAGACATCAATAATAACTACAACAATAAAACAAGGGCACCAAAAGGGAATAAATAAATGTTAAAAAAAAGTTATCAAAAAAAACAACTAAGCTCATTCATACTACATAGTGAAAAATGTGCAAAGAATAGCGTTTTGAAGTTTTTGGTTAGATTTAAGTCAAAGAGGTTAATTAATAGTCTCTTCAAATGTGAATATTCTAGACATTTCTAGCAATCAGAGAAGAACAACTGTTTGTGGATATTACATTAGTCTCGAGACATGAAGACACATTTAACTCAAGTTCAGATTTTTTTTCAGAATAAGGTCTATTTTTTTTTTTTTTTTTAACCAGAGCACAGTTCAGTTCTGGTTTATAGGGGATTGAACCTGGGGTTTGAAACCTCAGGCAGGATAGTCTGTTTGCATAACCATTATACTATCTACCCTCTGCCTTAGTAAGGCCTAATTTAAGGAAAAAACCTGTTCTACATTGAAACCAAAACAATTTTAATGGCTCTTTCCTTTGCTCAAACAGTAATAAAAGAAACCAAAAGTATTTTCTAAAACATGATCCTGAATAAGTTATTTAAAAAAAATTAAATGTGTACTTAATTTCACATCCTCAAAGCAGAGACTACTTTCTCTTCCTCAACCTTGGAAACAAGAAGAGGGGCAGTGTAAGTAATTTCAGGTAGGGACTGGTCAAATGAGAGCTCAAGCTATTGAACAGGAACACTTCTTCAAAGAAGTTTGAAGCTTCCAGTCAAAAGGATCCAAATTCTATTAATAATTGGTACACTTGCCACTTTCTCAAACTCGCATGCAGGTGTTACTTACAGTGTTTGCATTTCACCTGCCAAATGCCTACTGATTTAACAAGCGGTAGTTCAATTATTTCTTAGTCTGAGATGCTTTCCCTGCTTCTAGGTTAAGCTGAACTCACCTTTGATTCTAGCTGGGTGATTCAGCATTGTTTGTTTATTGATCTGTCTCTGGCTCCATGATAGCAGAAATCTCGCCTATTCACTCTGTCACTGAGAACAAACATGGAGTGGACTGTCAAATATGTGTTAAACAAGGGAATAATTACTAAACCTTTCCTGTTCTGGGTTTTTTTCTTTTTCTTCAAAATTATTTTGGTATATTAAATGGAGACCAAATGAATATTGTTCATCTAAATTGTTTTGCAATTTGAACACAATAGCATCACTAAATGTAGACTTCTTGTATATACATTTTTTAAAAATGTGATGCCAACTTGCACCTCACAATCTAGAACTCATCACTGCAAGAGGCAAGAGCAGCCTTGTGGAGTCTAACTGGGATAAGATAAGGGAGAAGCTTGTGATTGTCTGGGGGCGGAAATTCAGCTTCTTGCTTCTTTGCTGAGCTTTTGGAAGAAGAGGAACCAAATGATTCTCCCTGTAATGTGCAAAAGAATATGTAGGAGAGGTGGAGTGAATTGAAATATGCAAGATAAAATAGATCCTAAAGTTTTCAATAATGTTGAGAACATTTTTTTAAATATCAATATGATTAAGACTCATCTAGTCATGAATGAAATTTTTTGAATGCTTCTTGCTCCCTTTATGCTACCCAAGCTTCTCTTTCCCCAAATATGAGTTTTATTTCTTTTCTTTGGTCAAAAGTCCCAGTTTCCTTTCAGTGTACCTGGTCATAGCTTCTTCTCTCTTTTCAGTAAGTCATAGAAGAAGAGTCCATTTATGCTCTATATTTTTATTTTATACATTTATTGCAAAATTATTGAACACATGGATAAGGAAAAGAAGGATAATACATTGAAAAACCAGCCCACAGAGACAGAATTTGCTGACTATTCTTTACCTTTATGTATATACACACACATATTTGTTCCATGATGAGAAGACTTTTTACTAGTGTTAGATGTACAGAAAATGAGCATAAAAGCACAGATAGCTCCCATGTATTTCCTCTTTCACATTATAGTATTTTCTATTATTAGCTTCTTGCTTTGGTGTGGGACATTTGTTACAGTTGATGAACTGTTATTGGGACATTATTATTAACTAAAGTTAATGGTATCCATTATGGGTCACTCTTTTTAAATTTTTTTAATCTTTATTTACTTATTGGATATAGACAGCCAGATATCAAGAGGGAAGGAAGACATAGAGAGGGAGAGAGACAGAGAGACACCTGTAACACTGCTTCACCACTCATAGAGCTTTACCCTGCAGGTGGGAGACCGGGGGTTTTAACCCAGGTCCTTGCATGTTGTAACACGTATGCTCAACCAGGTGTACCACCACTAGACCCCTGTGGATCACTCTTGTTATGTGCATTCTAGAGTTCTGATTATGTATAATGAGAGGAGGAAGAGATTGCATGAGCTCTTATAGTATTATAGAGAATGGCTTTCCTGACTTAAAATCCTTTTTGTTGTATTTATTTATTCTCTCTTGATAAGCTTCTACAAACCATTATTGTACTTATTGTTTCCATAGTTCTGTGTTTTCCAGAATGTCATACAATGGAATCATAAAAGTGTGTAGTCTCTTCAGACTGGTTTCTCTCACTAGCAATATAAATTTAATATTACTTAGTGTATATTTATAGTTTGACAACTCATGTTTTTCTTATCACTGAATAATATTATATTGTCTGAATGCACACCAGTTTCTCCATAACTTGTGGAAGGCATTTTGCTTGTTTCTAATTTTTGACAGTTATGAATAGGCTGTTATAAACATTTGTGTGGAGGTTTTCATGTGGACCTACATTTGCAGCTCTTTTGGATAAATACCAAAGAAAGAGCATAAAGACTGCTGGAATGGATGGTAACAGTATGTTAAAATTTCTGTGAAAATGCCAAATTACTTTCCAAAGTGACTGCACTATTTTGCATCACCAGAGGCCGTGAAAAAGTCCTCATCCTTTGTAATACTTAGTTATTACCAATATTTTGCATTTTAGTCATTCTTACAGGTGTGTAGTGATATCTTGTTGCTGTTTTAAGTTATAAAGAAAGGAAATCTGAAGGTCTTGAAAGAGATGAGGAGAAAAAGAGAAAAAGTTTGAGCCACTTTGTCAATAAACTAGGGAGGTAATTGAAGGAATCTTAAAAACAGGATCAGTTAATGTTGAATTTATGTGTCTTCCCAACATAAACATTTATGTGTGTCAACAAAATCAAAGTATAAGGTTGAGTTCTATTCAAAGAAGGATGAAATGGAGAAAAAAAGGTAAAAAAGAATGAAGACTGGAAAATAATCACTCCCTTCCAAATCTAAGTAATCATGCAGTGTCTACATGTAAAGCTTTTTTCTCTTTTTTATTTCCTTATTGGGGGATTAATGTTTTACAGTCAACAGTAAATACAATAGTTTGTACATGCATAGCATTTCTCAGTTTTCCACATAATAATACAACCACTAGGTCATCCTCTGTCATCCTTTTCCATGACCCATACTCCCCCCCCCCCACCCCAGTCTTTTACTTTGGTGCAGTACACCAACATGCAAACCTTCTTATCTCCACATTTATTAATGTGTCTTCCCAACATAAGCATTTATGTGTGTCAACAAAATCAAAGTATAAGGCTGAGTTCTATTCAAAGAAGGATGAAATGGAGAAAAAAAAGGTAAAAAAGAATGAAGACTGGAAAATAATCACTTCCTTCCAAATCTAAGTGATTGGGAGAACACTAACTTATAGATATTTTCAAGAGTCTTGAGCAAGACCTGCACTTTCCACAAATCAGAGAGGAGGACTGCATGAGCTCTTTCTGGTTATCAGGTACAGTAGCAGCTGACAACCAGACTAGGAATCATTCTTTCCAAATGTCTGACTTGACACTCAAGCTTGTATTTGAGAAGAGTGGCTTTGATAACTCAAGCTCACTGTGCAACTTTAAAAGTGAGTTTCCCATGTCCCCATGCTCAAAAAGCATGAACACACAGAACTGAAGGATGTTTACCTCTCTACATGGTGACCAAAGACATTCCTGCCTACTAACTGCTGTAACCTAGTACCTCCTTTCACAGTATCTATGGGATCAACAATCAGCTATCATCTTGCTTTGACTTCGTCTGACCTTTCTCCTGGACTGGGGTGGAAGTTGGGGGAAGAGCTATTATACATTTATTTCTCAAAGTATTTATCTTGTGGTGATCAAATGGTGGGGTTAGATAAAACTTTGTTTATCTTTGTTTATGTGACAGTCATGAGAGAGGCAGACAGCTGGCGTGGCTGGAGACGCTTGCCAGACTCAATCACTGTCATCTAAGCATTGGCTTGAGAAATTCAGAATACTTTTAATAGAAGCTTTAGCATTTTCCTTCAAGAAACACATTAGGAAAGATTCTTTCAACCCTGGTGTGTGCTGGGTCAGCCTTCAAGGAGTTTGATATATGAGGGTCACAGTTTATGACCAAAGAAGCTATAGATATGACACAGAGAAGCCTTTAAACAATCACAATTCATCATTCAAAGATATTTAGTAAATAGATCTGTCTGTGTGGAAAAGGCTGAATGAAGCATTTGTATTAAGGACATCAAACCAGGTGTTCCTTGTTCTTTCTTTCTGTCCAAGATTCTTCTGGAAGACTTCATGTTGGTTTGCCTACCTGAATTTATCCTATATCACCCTGTTTTACAGACATGGAGAAGTAACCATCAAAAACCATTCTTAGTACATTCTTAGTACAGTTGTAGTTACTTTCACCACTGCCCTGTGAGGGTCTGTGGAAGGCATTGTGACTTCTTTGCTAAATGAGGAACCAATAGTTAAGTATGGTCCAAATGTGTTGGGAGAGGCATCAAGACAGGGTAAAACAAAGCCTGGTCAAGCAACCTCTTTCTATTTTATTCTCTTAGAAGTCATAGCCACAGAAGTCAGGCAATGATAGAAGCGGAGTGGACTAAATTAGTAAATAATTAGGGAGAAGTGGAAATTATAGTCAACTGAGGATCCATTTTCTACCTTAGAAGCGCACACACTATAGTGTGCAAGGACCCAGGTTCTAGCCCCTAGTCCCCACCTGCAGGGAGGAAGCTTCATGAGTGGTGAAGCAGGGCTGCAGGTGTCTCTCTAACTCTCCTCCTCCCCTCTCAATTTCTCTTTGTTTCTACCTAATCGTAAAAAAATATTAAAGGCAATCCTTACTGAGTGATAGCTCAGACTTTCAGTGCCCCAACTTGCATAGCTGAGGCCCCAGGAGCTGCAGGTTCGATCCCCAGGACCATTTAATACCTGAGTTGAGTAGTGCTCTGGTTCTTTCTTTTTCCACCATTTCTCATAGTTAATAAATAACTGAATAAATCTTTACAAGTAAAAAGGCGTTTGCTCTTTAGCCTGATTCTGGGTGAGTGGTGATATGGAACCCATTTTGCTGGAATTTGCAATTTTACCAAGGCTTATCTTTTATGAGAAGTTGTCTGGCAGTTACTTTAAAGAAGTATGTATAGACTAAACAAAACATATTTTAAGCTGCATCTGAGAAATCATAATATCTTCCTCCTGTGCTTTGGTAGAAGGGACAGAGTGGGGTAGGTGGAAGTGGTGTGGTAGTTGGTAAGGATCCTCTGCTTCACATGCTTAGCAGTAGACTGTCCCTTTCATTCTGCACGACAGTTCTGTAGGAGTTGGTTCTGGTTCCTGAAGTGGCTTCCAAGCAGTTTATTTGAAGGAAATTGATCACTAGTAACCTTGTTCATCTAGAAGGCAAAGTAGTTACTTGTTCCTGAAGCTCCCCAACCTAGCTCCCACCAGATTCCTGCATAAGATATTCACTTCTATAAAGTCCTTTTTTTTTTTTTAGTTTATAATAAACTTTCTGTGTTTTTTTTTTTCTTTTAGTGAGGCATGTGGCTACTATCTAATTTTGCTTTTCTTATTAAGTCTGCTTTTTAAATTTTTAGATAGAATTTTATGAGAGGACTGGGGGAAACTGAGAGGGGGACCAGAGCATCATGTGATACTTGTGGTACTAGAGACTCAATGAGTAGCTTCAGCTGTATAAATGCTGTGCTCTACCAGTTGAACTGTTCCCCTTGTTTCTCCCCACAACCCAAGACTCAGCTAGTCTGTTTTATTATTATTATTATTATTATTATTTGTTGGTATGCTTCTAATTCTGCTTCTAAAACCCCTTCTGTTTCATTGGTTTAATCCCCCCTGCTTAACACTGTATTCTATTTACATAACCACTGTTAACTAAGAGCCACCCTGCCTGCAGGGCATTGGTTTAATCCCCACTGGTTCATGATGTCTTTTTGCTCCGCCCCCCTCCTAGTACACCCTGATTTCCACCAGTCTTTTTTCGCTCCACCCTCTCTATGTCACATCCTGTTTCCACCCGACTTGGCGAGTGTATATAAGGACAGGATTATGATTAGAGATGGCTTAGATTGCTCTGTGTTCCACATGAATAAAGAATTACTGCTTCCCAGCTCAGCCATGAGTCCCTGGTCATCTGTCTCCCACCCGTGAAGCTAGCCTGGCATAATGGTGCCCTGAACAGGGACTGGCAATTATTATTATTATTATTATTATTATTATTATTACATTCCTTCAGTAAAGTTGGGATGGCAATGAGAAGGCTTCACTTTTATTTTCTGCAGTATCCTCTTTAAGTAGTTATTCAATATTTGGCAACAATTATCTTTTTCCTCATACCTATTTGGGGCAATTCTACCACACCATCAAGACTTTTTTTCTTAAAAAAATTCTTTATTGGGGGATTAATTGTTTATAGTCAACAGCAAAATACCATAGTTTGTACATGTGTAACATTTCTCAGTTTTCCAAATAACAATTCAACTCTAAGTCTTCCTCTGTCATCATGTTCCAGGACATGAACCCTCTCCCCCACCCCAGAAGCTTTTACTTTGGTGCAATACACCCACTCTAGTACAAGTTCTGCTTTCTGTCCCCCCCCCATTCTTATTTTTCAACTTCTGTCTATGAATGAGTTCATCCCATATTCATCCTTCTCTTTCTGGCTGATCTCACCATGAGTCCTTCAAAATACTTTTTATTTTTATTTTAGATACAGAGAGGGAGAGGAGAGAGATAATATGTACAAGAAGTTGAGAGAGGAGAAAGACACCACAGCACTACTACTCCACTGATCATTAAGCTTTCCTGGTGCAAGTGCTCCAATGTGATGCTAAGGACTTGAACCTGGGTCCTTGTGTGTTTTAAAGTGTGCACTCTACCTGCTGCTATATCTCTTAGTTGCAGAGTTCTTTTGATAACAGTCCAGAATTGTGGATGGGACTTCTCTGTTCCCTGAATTTCACTCTATGTAACCTTCTCCACCTCCTCTTCCACCTGCAATGAGAAGGATGTTCGTGCACAGTTGTTCATTGCTGAGAATTATGGCTCTCTCTTTTTACGTAAGTGCACAAAACAAACTTCCCAGATAGACTTTCCTGGGAAGTTGGTTTTATCTAGAAGGTCCTTGGTTTCATCCATAAGGTTTTGTGTGTTGCCAGAAGATGAAATGTGCTGGCAGGAAGGCAGAAAGCACACACTTCTCCATGTACCAAAGCACAGCCTCTCTGTGCAACTTATTTTGACCCTGCCCTAGAATCTTTCCTATTAAGAGAGAGAGAGAAAGAGAGAGAGAGAGAGAGAGAGAGAGAGAGAGAGAGAAAATAAAGAGAAGATAGCAGTGACAAATTCAGGTAGAGAATAGAGGCATTTCTCAGACAGTAATATGTGAAAGAAGGTATATTTGTCTGATGTATGACATTCCATTTTGAAAGCATGCTGATGTGCTGAGAAGAAAAAGACTCACTTTTACTATCTCTGTATTTCTTCAACTTCTCAGAGTAGGCATATAATAGTTCATCAAATTTGTTCCAAAACAGTTCTTGGGAAATTGTTAGTGGCTGGTGGGATTTGAAGCCCACACTCTCAGGTATGTAAGGAATCAGTTTATCTCTGCTTCCTCACATTAACACCATCTTGACCCAGAACTCCCTTCTCTTTCCATGACTCTTTAATGAACTCATGTGAAAGGCCATATGAGCCTCATTGAGGGATCTTCCTTTCAGGAGATGATTACAGGAGGAAGGGCCAGCAAGGGGAGGGCCTGGCCTCTGTCACCTAGAACTCAGCATCTGATTCTAGTGTTGCCACTTTTCTCAGTGATGCATAGTAGAGCATGTGTAGTCTTCTGCCCAGAGGCATTTTTCACAGACAGGGCTTAGTCTTTGCAGATTCTTTCCAGTTCCTTGGCCACTGGGAACAATCTCCAATTTGCTTAGGTTAGAGGGCACCAAAATCAGGCAACTGCAGCCTCTCTTAAAATAAAGATTATTTAAGAGACCAGGTGGTGGTTCACCTGGTTGAGTGCACATGTTACAATGGACAAGGACCCAAGTTCAAGCCCCAGGTCCACATCTGCAGGAGGAAAGTTTTGTGAGTGGTGAAGCAATGATACAGGTGTCTCTCTGCTTCTCTTTCTCACTACCCCCCTCTATTTCTGGCTGTCTCTATCCAATAAATAAATAAAGATAATTAAAAATGATTATTTAATTATTTATTAATGGGGGAAAAGATAGGGAACCAGAGTATGGCTCACCTCTGGCATAAAGTGATACCAGGGATTGAACCTATAGTCTCTGGGGCCTCAGATATACAAACTGGTATTCTAATAGGCTGAGTTATCTTACCAGTCTCAGTCTCTTGCAAACTAGTTCTTTCCTTTTGCCACCCAACTTCTCCAGTGTGAGGAAGCTAGGGGATTGTTATTCAACTTAGGTGGCCCCCCAAAAAAAATCAAAGGGAGAAATATGCAAACCACAATTAATGTCCTCTACATGTGACTTTGCACTAAATACTTCATATCTGGTGTATGCTTTTTCTGAAAATGTATAAACTTTTTTTGTCCAAGTGACAGTAGCCAGTTTCTCAAGACTATACAAAGGAAAACTGTGAATTCACTGACTCATTTTATTTGTCACAGAGTTGTGGGATTTTATGTAATAGTGAAGATACTTCCTGGTAATTTATCACAGGTTCCATCCTTAATGACTTTGGGCCACTTAGAATTTGCTGAGGTTTCTGAGTCTTTCTTGATGCACCTGTAGTCAGGATAGCTGGAATACTTCCATGTTCTCAACTCTTCATCAAAACAGAATCCCCAGAGGACTTTTAAACTACCAAGATTTCCAACCCTAGGCACTTTCTTCTGATGAAGACTAAGGGTTTATAGTCTCTGAGCACTGAGCCACGTTACCACTGAGGCTTGTGTCACATCAGAAAGCCTCTGAGCCCATGAAAGTTGATGAAGTTTACCATAGAATGAGAGAATTTGTAAAACTGTATTCACACATAACTGACTTCATAGTTTTCATTGTTATTGTTGTGAGTGTTGTGAAATATTTTCTCTTAAGAATTTCTCCTTTAAACTTATTGTTTGCTGAAAAAAAAAAGAAAAAAAGAAAGGTGAAATTTGGGTTTCAAGTCTTTCTTAGGAGAATAATCAATGGCAACACTGTTTTTTCAAGGTGCAAGATAAGGGACACACCTAGCTGAGTAGCTGCAGCTACATAATTTTCTAGTTACTTGTAGAAAGGAGGGATACAGCCAGGGTAAAACATTGTCTGCAGGCTGAGCCTTGTCCTTCCTTGCTCGTCTTTTGCCTATTGACTTAGTCATGCAAGGTGTTATTCTTGATCTTGGGGGTTTCAAAGGAATTGTTTGGAGCTCCATTTTCTTGAAACCTCAGAGAGGAGCTTGCTCAGTTATGATTGGGAGTAGTTCTTCAACTAATACCAGTAATACCAGTCATTGTTCTCTGGGAATTGGTCTTTTCCTTACTGGAAGGATGGCTAGCAATTTTTTAACATCTCATTACAGGTAAAAATGCAGCTGACTGGATAAAGGCACACTTTAATGATGACTCTTTTGGTTACTACCAATGCTACCCCATTATCCAGGGCCCTAGTCAGGAAATACTGGTCAGGAAATCCCACACAGACATGATTGGCCTAGACCTCTAACAGATCCCTCTCTCCACCATTGCTGGTCATCTCCATCAGAAACAATATAGTGGACTCTCTTGTGGGTCGCTACAGGACCTTGCCCTCAATGGGTCAACAATGGGAGGGACTGCCCCATTCTCCCAAGGAAGGTTGGGTCAACATACTCTGTCATGGGGACCGGGCAGTAGCATAGTGGATTAAGCGTACATGGTGCAAGGTGCAAGGACCAGTGTAGGGATCCTGGTTCAAGCCCCTGGCTCCCCACCTGCAGGGGTGTCACTTCACAGGTGGTGAAGCAGGTCTGTAGGTGTCTCTTTCCTCCTGTCTTCCCCTCCTCTCTCCATTTCTCTCTGTCCTATCCAACAGCAACAGCTATAACAACAATAACAATAGAAAAACCCATATTCTGTCACTTGAGGGTCCTAAATGCATGAAGCCTAGAATGTTCCTAGTTATGACCACAGAATGTGAGCTCAGATCTACAGGGATGCAGAGGTTTCACAGATTCCTGGGCTGAATATGGGCCCCAGATCTAATCGATGGGGTTTACAGTTCACAATATATATATATATATATATATTTTTTTTTTTACAGTATATACTTTTCTTGTATTTGGCAGCTACTCTCTGCCCAGATCCAGCTTTCTAGTCCTATTTCCAGCTCTAGCACCATCTCCCCAGACAATAACTTTAGTTCCTTGCATATTAGCTGTCAGACTCAGGCAAAAATTAGTAAAGTCATGGGCCCCTTGTGATATACCTAAAATAGACTTCCTAGCTTTTTCCAAAATGGAGGCCCCTAATCTCATCTGCTGTCTTCTTACATTTAGGTTCCTGATTATTAAACAATTTGTTCTGCTTTATATCTTAATGCGTTTTTAGCCTCTAAGTTGCATATGACACCGACCTGACTTTCCTGGGCGATGACCTGACCAGTTTACCCTGGAACCCCACCTCTCTCCAGACCCCTGCCCTAGGGAAAGATAGAAACAGGCTGGGAGTATGGATTGACCTGCAAATGCCCATGTCCAGCAGGGAAGCAATTACAGAAGCCAGACCTTCCATCTTCTGCACCCCATAATGATCCTGGGTCCATGATCCCAGAGGGATAAAGAATAGGAAAGCTTTCAAGGGAGGTGATGGGAAACGGAACTCTGGTGTTGGGAATTGTGTGGCATTGTACCCCATTATCCTAAAGTTTTGTCCATTATTAAATCAATAATAATAATAATAACAATAACAACAACAGTAATAAAGAAATGCAGCTGATCTTTTCTAAGCTATCATTTCATACATTATTAGAATGTTAGGTATATTCATTATATAGTCATGGCATCTTTGCAGGAGAAGATAGCATAATGTTTTTGCAAAGAAACTTCCATGACTCTAAGGTCCTAGGTTCAATCCCCTGTACCATTATGCACCAGAGAAAAATACAGTCACGACTCATGTCAGAGACTTTCATCCTACTAGACCCTTGATTATAGATTGAGGTGTTATTTTCACAGTATACTTACCAAACCTCATTTCTCTGATCCATGCCATTCTTGTTTTTAAGGAAGTATATTTTTATTATTCTTTTGCTCAAGTTTTCTGCTTTTTGATTACAGTTCTTGAAAGATAACTATTCCAAGGCCATGAAGTAATTCTGCTTTCACCAAAGAGCTTTGTCATTTCACCTTTCATATTTCAAAAGTCCTTGATCTAGTACTGATTTCAATGTAGGATGTATAATAAAGGTCTTTCCACATGGAAGACTCATTGGCCAAGTACTTAACTGAAAATACCATTCTTTCTCCACTACCTCTCACTGGTCCTTTTGTTATGAATCAAGGGAGCCTGGTTCTGGATTCTAAGATCTCTCTCTCACTATTTTTCTTACCTATTCTTGTCTTGTTCTTTTTATACCACCCCCACATTGTTTCAAGGACATACAGACTATAAAAAGAATACTTATAGTCAAAGACAGACAAATTAAAATGGGTTAATGAATTGAACAGGCATTCATATTCATTCTGTATCTTTGCTTATAATCACTGGCTTAATATGCAATCCAGCATTCTGAGCCAGTAATCTGTTTTTTATATACACATGTATATGCGTGTATATAATATACTTAGCTACTTTTTTTTTTTTACTTAAAAAAAAGGAGACATTAACAAAACCATAGGATAAGAGGGGTATAACTCCACACAATTCCCACAACCAGATCCCCATATCCCATCCCCTCCCCTGATAGCTTTCCTATTCTTTATCCCTCTGGGAGTATGGACCCAAGGTCATTGTGGTTTACCTATGTCTACACATGTGTTATTTTTCTTTCCTTGTTAATGGCATGTGATAGTTATAGAGGCATTTTTCCAAAGATTTTGAAATTTCAGGAGCTGAATAATGGCAGAAGTGTAAACATAAGCTATTCTAAAGGCAAAGAAACCAAGTTTGACAGTAGAAGGGCATGTGGATGAGGCTGAGTTGTTCCAAGTGACTGGTCTTAATTTCTATTGAAAATTGGAAAAAGTCAACTTGTAATGCACACTCTCTTAAATAAAAGAACCAAATGTTTAAGGTACTTCAGAAAATTGGAATTCTTTTCTGGAAAGAAAAGGAAACAAAAAGCCAAAATAAACTGGGTAAATGGATGAAAGTCAAAGGGGCAATGGCTAAAAATCTTACAAAGTTTTAGGCATACGGCTCAAGTATAGCATTCATTGTAAACATTTCAGATGTTCCAGAGAAGTCATATTTCTCATTTTAGTATTTCCATGGTAACCACTTTTAAAAGGTATTTGCAGTCTTTTGTGAAAGACCTACGTATCAAAGCTATCACTTGATTGAATTTAAGCTTGAGATGGCCGTTATGTGGTTACACACACTGCATGTAACCACCAGAAAATGAAAGCCATAAGTATGAAGTGATTGGCCAGCTGGGGGAATCAACATGGTAAAAAGTACTATTGAAATGATTTTTTAGAGCATCCCAATTCAGATCTAAAATGTACCTTTTATTTCAAGGTGACATATTTTGTAACTTTTAAACTAAATTATGAATTCAACTTTGTCCTAAGACTTTTGGTTTATGTAAACCAACTTCCTGGCAAGAGGTCAAAACAGAATCTTACTTCCCTGAGAAATGGATTATCTTTCATAATAATCTCTCATAACCTTAGTCTCTCATGGACTAAGGCTGGCTTCTTTTTTGGTGTTGAGTATAAATTCTGAAGGACTTGAAAAATTCTGAATTTTCTGAGCATAGACACACTGAACCAGTTTCAATGCCACAGTATCTCAAGTTAAAATGGATGTTATGGGCATGGCTGTTGGAGCTATTGAGTTCTACTTCACTTCCCTAGTCTATGCTGCTAAAACAGGGACAAACTGTAACGGCGCACAATCTACTCTACCACTTCTGCAAGAAAGGGGAACACCAACTAATGTGGATAGCATAGGATGTGGATTAAAATTCTACTTTCTTGGAGGTTGGCCTCACTGAAAGGGTCAGAAAGGATATGGAAGTAACTTACAAACTACAAAGTCTAAGAGAAAATGGAATTTATATTTTAGTGGAGCTGGGCTTTGTTGTATGTGTGACTTTCCTGTTCTAGGTCACTTTTTTATTCAATTAGAGAAAGAGAAAAAAATAAAGACAACATAGCACCACAACACCGGGACTTGCTCTAGTGCCATAACACCTCTTATGTGGTGACAGGGTTCAAACCTGGGCTGTGTGCATGACAAGGCAGACACACTTACTGATAAGCTATCTCATCAACCCAAGGGTGGCTATATTTAAAAGGATGCTGTTACTAGACTATAACAAACTCACTGACTCCTTGCTTATTGTTGTTTTATTCAAATTATAAGTCCACTTGCTTGTTTACAAATCATTTATCAAATGCCAGTTGAGCAGCAAACACTATACTAAGCACTAGAAAGAGAAAAGATAAAGCCAAAATCAGAGTCAAAAGAAGGGTATAGACTTACCAATTAATCAGTGAGTTTATAAATATATAAACAGGCCTGTTAACACAAATAGCTTCCAAGTTGGTGAAACTGATACATCTATTAAAATGCCAGTGTAGTTGGTTGTATATAACAGACAATCTAAATTGAATTAGGCATCCTGCCACACATAGAAATGATTTACTTGGGACCAGGGCGGTGGTGCACCTGGTTAAGCACACACATTGTAGTGTGCAAGGACCTTAGTTTAAGCACCTGGTCTTCACCTGCAGGGGGAAATCTTCTCAAGCAGCTATCTCTCTGTCTCTTTCCCTCTCTACCTTCCCCTCCCCTCTCAATTCTCCTCTGTGTCTATCCAATAATAAATAAAAAATATTAAAAAAAGAAAGGACTTATTTCATGGTTTTTGGGGCAGACTCTCAGAGAAGGCGATGATGCTACTGTGCATTGGAAAGAGGCTGGAAATATAAAAGTAGTTGTAGGAACCAACATGTAATAAGCATCGCCATCTTTTGGGTCCTTTGCTTCTGTTTCCTTAATGCTTCATGGACTCAGTTCTCTGCTAGTGACACGACAGGAAGAATAAGCATGCCCACCTGCAACCAGCCATGCATTTAGCTGTGCCTGGCCGTACAAGTACATCCAGGTACCGTGTCCCAGGAGAGTAATTACTCTCCTGGGAGCATGTGTTTTAAATTCCCAAAGCCAATTTCCATCAGCCATCTGAACCTCTCTCTCTCTCTCTCCTTTCTTTTTTGATCGCCAGAGTAATTGTTGGAGCTTGGTGACAGTACTATGATCTACTGCTCCCAGTGGCCATTTTTTTTTCCTCCTTTCATTTCATAGGACAGAGAGAAATTGAGAGGGGAGAGAGGTAGAGAGAGAAAGAAAGGTAGACACCGGCTTTACTGCTTGTAATTGTTCCCACTGCAGGTGGGAAATGGAGTCTTGAACTTGGGTCCTTACACACGTCCTTGCACTTAGTACTATGTGTACTTACAGAATACACCACTGCCTGACCCCCCTATTATGTTTTGTTTTCACAACTTTTCCTATTATTCAAAGTCTTTTTTTATGAATACCCCTCCTTGTAAACCTCTAAGTATTTCTGATGGAAGTTGCAATGTGAAATATCAGGATCAAAGGGTAAGTAAATTTAAAATTTTAATAATATCACCAAACTGCCTCCTCAAATGCCTTATACACAGCTCTTCCAGTGTGGTATGTGAGTGATTTTTTTTATCATTCCCTATTTAATTCTCTATTAATAATCTTGCAGTTTTCCTAGTTTAATGGAGCATTATGTATTACTCTACTTGTATATTTAATTGTTCTTTTGTGACAATTAGGAGGTTGAACATATTTACATGCTTTGTTTGTTTGTTTACTTATTCATTTACTTACTTATTTTGGCCATCTCATCATCTTCACTACTCCAGACCATTTTTTTTTTAGACAGAGTGGGATAGAGAAGCAGAGAAAGAAACCATAGTATCAAAGTTTCATGCAGTGCAATAGGGGCCAGGCTCAAACCCAGGTTATGTACATGGCAAAGAAGTGCATTAGCCAAACGAAAATGAGCTATTTTGCCAGTCCTGAACACATTATTTATGCTATATATCTAAGTAGAGATTATATTACATGTACTATCTACTGAGCATTTCATGGGTTCTTCTTCATATTCTGCACATCTTCGTACTTCTCAGCTCAAGTTTCCTGATTGGACAAAACTTGTCAGTTCCATGGACTCCGTCTGAGCTGGAGCAGGTTATCTAGGGCATCACTTTGGAGTTTTGCTTGGGAAATGCCTGGTCTCTTCCTATCTTTAATCTGAGCCATTGGCTGAGAGCCAGAGCTGAAAATCATGTGGTGTGCTTCTGGGCTGCCTGCCCTGCCTGGAGCAGGACTCCAGTTAAGTGTGGCTCCCGCAAGACACAAAAATGTTCTTCTATGACTTTATAACAGGGGACCTAAGACAAGGCTGAGTGAAAAAAATCCGAATCTCCCAGTAGTCCGTTTTTAGCAAATAAAAATGGAGGTTATGAATAGTTCTTTTCCATTCTCAGTAAGAAGCTTGCTTCCCTGTTTATCTTCCTTTCACTGGAATCAGCCATCCCCACCACCCTGCCTCTTCCTGAAAGCGAGGGAAGGCTGGTCTCAGCTGCATTTGCAGTGGACCTTGAAGCAGGGCTATGTGTGGGATTATGTCTTTTCTTGATGTTGTTGTTGTTTTTTGATATTAGGAAGTGTAGTTGTGTGTTAAGGGTGGAAAGAGGTATATGTGTGTGTGTGTGTGTGTGTGTGTGTGTGTGTGTGTATTTCCCATTCTGATTTAGTTCAACTAGTAAATTTAGGTTTTCCAAAGAACCCAGGCACTAGTATCTAGAGCCTGGAATGTCACGGAACTGTTGTTTCCATTACAGACTGGAAATAGAGCTGAAAACTGCATGACATTTGGACACTTGGTGACTAGAAACATATGATTGGCAGTTCTAACTCTTTTTCTAAAAGGCACCCTGCCCCCATCTGCTTATTATAGAAGGACATTTTGATTCAAGACAGAACCTAGTCACTGCTAAAGCACACACTAATTTCTCATAGAATGGTAGGTTATATTTCTGATAATTCTTAAAAATGATGTGGAATATGAAAAATTGAAACTGCAACTTGAAAAGCAGAAATAAAAAGAGCAAGGGATTGGCTTCCTGGCTCAGACACTAACTGCCTATTTATTAACCTGTTCCATGACTACTGGAATTTATTATCTTATTTGAAAACTGGGATCACTCCTCTTTCAATGAATTGGCATTTCTCTCAATACTGTTTCTGTTTCCTCAAGAGAATTTTCCAGAAGAAGATCCTGTAGTATGGATTTTTTTTTCTTAGTGTGGGTTCCTCAAAAGTAGCCCTGCATACAGGGATATGAGAAGAAATGGATTATTGGGGAGGTGAATCCAGAATCCAGCTTGGGGCTAAAGGGTGTGGGGAAGTGACGAGAGAAAGGACACGAGAAAAAACAACCTGCTAATAAGTAGGAAGAGGGACTGGAGAGAGCATAATGGTTATGTAAGACTTTCTTGATTGAATCTTCCAGATTCAATACCCAGCACCACCATAAGCCAGAACTAAACAGTGCTCTAGTGCATGACTATATCTATCTATAATCTATCTACCTATCTATCATCTGTGATCTATATCAGATATCTATCATTTATCATCTATTTATATATATCATCTATCTAATCTGTCATCTATCTTTCTTATTATATCTATCTTACATCAAAGTAAATTATTTTTAAAAATTCCATGGAACTGAGAGCCTGCTTCTCCTCCAGGGCTGTCCAAACTGGTTGACAGTCTACTAAGTCCCATCCTCCACGAAGGGCATCCCTGAGGACCCTGGCTACTTATTCTTCTCACCTTCACCACATTCCTCCAGCTGAAAGGAGACCCTTGAGGGAGGTACAGTTTTATGGATTATTATAACAGGATTTCATGGGTTATTCTGAAGGGATGAGGAGTCCCAAAGAGAAGGGTACACAGGTAGAGAAAGGACATTATAGTTTTTACCTTCTAACTCCTCATAGGGTTTGATTTCTTGGAGCCTGCTTCAAGCAAGCTCAAAGAGGCACAATCCTTTGAAAAGTCTCCATGCCCAATGCCAGGATGCATCATAGATGCTGGCTTTCCAAAGCCTGTATGTCTCTTCAGAATGATGGCTTGTGAGAGCAACTCTAAATACAGTCTCTCATTTCAAAGAGGCGCCAGTTTCCTCTGAATGATTTATTGAAAAAACATGTGTGAGGAGATGACTTTGCAAACAGCACAGAGACTTCAAACCCAGATGTGAAGAACACGGTCTCCTTGCAGAGTTTTCTTTACAACATGTCCCCACTGCTGTCTTCAGGGTGTTTATAAATCTGCCTCTCATTGTGCATTCACTAGGAATCACTTAAAATAAAACTGCCTGGGTTTGATTCTTGGGAGGAATAGAGCAGAGAGAGAAGTTGGCTTAGTTGGAAACAAACTTCTTAACTGACTGGCACTTATACTGGCCTGGGTAGGACAGTTCTGTGGCAATCTTTGGATCCAAGGCAGTGGAAAGAAAGCACAAAATGATTACACAGCTCAGTGACTCGGTTTACCTATATGGATAAGACCAGGAGTTCTTCCATGTGTGTGCCACTTTATGACTTACCTATAGGTGTTTCAGGCACTATTCTCACAAAGTCTTCACAGTGGGTATGGAGTGAGCAGCGAAGAAACTTGGCCAAATCTGCCTCAGAACCTTTGGCAACCAGATACTGCCTGGGGCATAATCTGTGCCAAGTAAAACCCAGAGTGATTTGGGGATATGTTACTGGATCTTTCCACCATAGGAAAATAATGGGGTGACTTCAGCTGGGAGAACCTGACAGAGAGCAATTTGGCTATATTTGAAACCTCATCAAATGCATTCTATAAGATTTTATATTTACCAAAATTTACAAAATATCTTACTTTTACAAAATGATCCCCTATCTGGCAACCTTATCTCCACCACTACTCCCTCCTCTCCTTCATGCTGAATGGCTAAACACTTGCCCATAGGCAAACACAGCAGAGTTAGCCAATGGAAAGTCAACATTCTCCAGAGTCAGTCAAAAACATTTCTAGAACTGGTTAAGTTTAAAGATGTCTGTCTTTCTGGACTTCCTGGAAAGCTATGACACTCCAAAAGATACTTAATTTACCTATTTAATAGCCAACCTTTTATATCTCAATCACTTCTATAATCTGAGTGAAAGGAAAGAGGGAATAGAGTAGGGGCATAAGAGCTCAACAGAGGGGGTGCAGGTGGTGGCACACCTGGTTGATTTCACACACTACAGTGCATAAGAATCTAGGTTTAAGTTTCTGGTCTCTACCTACTGGGAGGAAGCTTCATGAGTGGTGAAACATTGTTTCAGGTATCTCTCTCTCCCTTCCTTCCCTCTCAATTTCTCTCTGTCTCTATCCACAAATAAATAAATATTTTTTTTAAAAAAAAGAACTCAAAGAGAGTGCCAGAAGACATTTTACCAGGATAGAGTAAGTACTTTGTCAAACGAGTAACTATAAATTGAACCATGGTACAGTATTAGACTATCATAACACCTGCAGAAGTTCTTTTTGTGTTTCTCATCTCTTTGCTCTGTGTCTGAAGTAAAAAATGAGAATAAAAATTCAGTCCAGGAGCAATGGAGTTGTGCATATGTGAGGCTCAGGCTCTGTAGCAGGTAAGAAAGAAAGAGAAAGAGAGAGGAGAGAGAGAGAGAGAGAATAAGAAAAGAAAACAAAACTCAATAAAGAAGAATAGTGGTAGATACTAGTATTATTGCTACATAAAAAAATTAAAATAAGATAACTCCTAAGTCACAAACAGAATGTACAATTACTCAACCAGCAGAACCATGATTTTCTAGAATGACTGCATACATGAAAAGCTCCTTCAGTTGCAGGTTTCTGTTGCAGTGTAATTAGGACTTTTTTAGTTATTGAAGAATTTTTAATTAATTTTTTCTTTATTGGGGATTAATGTTTTATAGTTGACAGTGAATACAATAGTTCGTACTTGCATAACATTTCCAAGTTTTCCACATAACAATTTGACCCCCATTAGGTCCTCTGCCATCATGTTCCAGGACCTGAGCCCATCCCACCTCCTATCCATCCCAGTCATTTACTTATAGAGCAGTACACCAATTCCAGTCCAAGTTCTGCTTAGTGTTTTCTCTTCTGATTTTGTTATTCAACTTCTGTTTATGAGCGAGATCATCCCATATTCATCCTTCTGCTTCTGACTTATCTCACTTAACATGATTTCTGTTACTGAAGAATTTTATGTTGAAAATTGGACCAAAAATAGAGATGATTTTGCTTTCTAGTTTTGATAATCTTGAAGGGTCAGGAAGTGTTTTGTCTAAGAAATTGTTTTCCCACATCTTTCAAGGATGCTCAAATCTTAGGAGACTATTCCTCTTGCCTTTAGCCTTTTCTTACACTACATGGCTCTGCATCTCTTTTAAACTGGATACATTCCAACAGTGTGTTTCTATGATGGGGAAATACCCAAAAGAGTGACTATCAGCACGGTTGGGAGGGCACAGCACCTGCTTCTTTGCTTCAGGTCTGCTTTATAGTCAACATTCTAGGAAACAAAGTATTGTCTTGGTAAACATTAAATTACTCATCTAGATGTCTTATCAATCCACAATAACTTTAAGTAATGATGTTTGTGTATACATATTGTGTTGAGGAATATGGTCTTTAATATTTTTTTACCTAATTTAGATTTATTAATAAGTTTCAAAAATGTAGACCAAAGAATTACCATATATATACATTACCTAGGTTCCCCAGATTTTACATAATTGTTTTCTTCTTTTTTCTCGCATGTATGTAGATGACATGTGTACATTCATATGTACAAATATACATATACATGCTCATCTTTTTTTTCATTCTACTCATATTCACATTTTCTGAACTGTTGGAGAATCTGTTGCAGGTAAGATACCCCTTTACTTCTAAATAGTGCAGTGTATATTTTCTAGATAATTATACCACACAGAAAATGGTCAGTATGTTTCTAAAGATGTAAGAGTATAGTATTTGAAGAATTTTTGAAAATTTTTCACTTGTTCTACTTTTGATTTATTATTATTTTTAATTTTATTATCTTTATTTATTGGATAGAGACAACCAGAAATTTAGAGGAGGGGGCAGATAGAGAAGGAGAGAAACAGAGAGACACCTGCAGCTCTGTTTTACTACTCACGAAGCTTTCCCCTTTCAGGTGGGGGCTGGGGCTAGAATCTGGGTCCTTTCGCATTGTAACATGTGCACTCAACCAGGTGCTCCACCAACCAGCCCTTCCTTCTTTTGATTTATATAACAAAATGATAGAGAATCCAGTTTGAAAGGATTTCAAGGCTAGGAAAATTTGATCATTAAAATAAATATTACTAGTAGTAATTATAGGGATTCAAAAAATAACAATAGCAAAACATTATGAAATAAGAGGAAGTAGGAAAACTCTTCCTTAGACAAACTAATAAATGTAGAAGTTATGAAGAAATCAGACACATCACAGTTTGGCAGTCACCATAGCAATAGCTGATGTAGGCAATAGTCATCAAGACATGCTATAGTTAGCAGGTGCAAAGAGGGATGAGAAGCAGAATATTTTCATGGATTTCAATACTTGTTAATTACAAAATAATTTATTTTCATTAGCAGGCTATTGGGAAATACCAGAGACAAGGTTATGGGGTAGAACATGACAGATACCCCTACCTTTTTATTTATTTATCTACTTTCCTTTTTGTTGCCCTTGTTATTTTTATCATTGTTGTGGCTATTATTATTGTTGTTATTGCTGTCATTGTTGTTGGATAGGACAGAGAGAAATAGAGAGAGGATTGGGAGATAGAGAAGGAGAGAGACAGAGATACATGCAGCCCTGCTTCACCACTTGTGAAGCTTTTCCCCTGCAGTTGGGGACCAGAGGCTTGAACCTGGGTCCTTGTGCACTTACCCCTGTGTGCCACTGCGTGGCCCCTATCCTTTACTTTTAAAGACTATATTTAACAGACATTTTTATATTTCTAGAGGCATCAGAGTAAATCAGCTTCTTGAAACTTCACAGAATCAGCAACTGATATGAGGCATGGGTGCCCTCATTATATCTTCTTATTTCCCTCTACTCCCAAACACACAAACAGAAGAAAGGCAAGATAGAATATGAGAAGCAGTGGATGTGGATGGTGGAGGTTTTCCTTAATTCTATATTTTATTTTTCTAGAAACATCTGATCAAATCACATCTCTCACAACTAAAAAGGAATAAAACAACCCACTTGACCTATCTGAGTTATTGTGGTCATCATGCCAAAGCCACAGTAAGATGAGTCTTAGCTTTCCAGTTCTGAAAACTGCCAGAAATGCTATTTGGATTAATTTCTACTTGGGAGTTAGCTAAAACTGGCTGCAGTCTTTCATAGTTCAGGATAAACATCATTGTTACACAGATCTATACTTCTTAAATTAGGTTATAAAAATCTTTTTTCAGGGGAGGTTCAAGATTTTTTTTTGAATTACTTCTCAAATATGGTTAGACACAAGTAATCCAAATTTTTCCTTCTATATTCAGAATCAAACTAAATTTCTATAATTTAAAAATTATGTTTCATTTTCAGTTATGTATAAAGTTAAATTAACACTTATTTGAGAAAATTTTAGTTACAGGTGTACTCTTTCCTTTTCCTTTTCTTTATTTGACAGGATAGAGATAAATTAAGAAGGGAGAGGGAAATAGTGAGAGAGACAGAGAGACACCTACAGTACTTGCTTCACTGCTTGTGAGGCCACCTCTCTGCAGGTGGGGACCAGGGGCTTCAACCTGGGTCCTTGCACATGGTAATGTGTGTGCTTAACCAGGTGCACCACCACCCAGCCCCAGGTGTGCAGCTTCTAATATCCCTTTAATAAATGTCAGTACCTCACATCTACCATCAACTCGTCATTTTCCTCCACCAGATCATCCCATCCCACTCTACTTTGAGTCCTTGGATCTGCTGCAATAGACTGAAGTCAATTAAAATTTCAGTCTGTATAATGTCATTTAATAATACAACTGACTTTTGACAGTCCAAAGATAATTTAAAAGATGTGCAATAAGATTGAATAGGAGAAATCTGGTGTCCTGAAATCTCTAATTTTAAGATTTCATTTGTATTATTTAGAGTGTTACTATGTCATCAAACCTATCCTCACAGGTACCAACATTAAAACAATTGCTTACACAAATTAAGATCTGTCAAGATTGGAACTGGACAATTCTACAATCAGAATGGTGTCAAGCACCCAAGTTTTCTTTTTTCTTTCTCTTGTACTGTTCTCTGTGGGCACAATTGCTCCCCACTAGCTTCTACTATGATTGTAAGAAGAATCTAGGAATTGTAGATGCCAAATCCAGACACTGAACATTCAGTGCTCAGAAGAAGAAACAAACCATCCTTTTAGGTGACTTTTAAAGAATGAAAACATTTTTTCCAGGAACCCCCTGAGCCACCTCTCAACAGGGGGTATTGACCTCATCCGGTCACAACAAGGGCTTAAATCTCCCACCAACAACCTGAAGTTGCCACATGTCCTCCTGATCAGGGTGGAACCTCTGGGTCATGCACAATCATTTCTATCCACCTGCCCAAAATGTTCACTTACCCTTCATCTTTTCTTTCTTCTTATTCAGAATCTACTCTCATCCTGTGGACACACCATGAAAAATGGATTTCTTTTCCTCTAGCTTTTTCCCTTGCCCTCTCATCTTGATTCTATTTCACATGAGTTCAGGCTAACCAATTCTATACCCCAGTGGAGTGAGCAGTAACTTTTTGTGACTTTTACAGTTTTCAAATCTTTTTTTTTTTTTCATTATTAACCATAGACTCTAAATGTTGCTACGTTTTCCTTTTGCCTAGAAAGTGTGGTAATGCCATCATTGGAGAAGGGCACTCAGCCTTCTAGAGCTTCAATTTGATCATGTTAATGACCTGTGTGGCACTGGTTTGCAGTGTCTGTAACATATGACGTGAGAATTCAGGTTTGTATTTACTAAAGTAGTAAGGCTGGGTTGGGCGGATTCCGATCACTTTTCCTCTTCATTCTTGCTCACTCATTCTAAAGAGTAAAACAAGACCCTCTCAGTATGCTGGCAATCCCTGGGTGGCCTCGTGGCAGAGAGTAAGCCATCTGGTTTCCCGTGCTAGTGCTAGAGACTACACAAACAGAATGAAACCAGGGGATAATTCATTTATGAGCAAATGCACTTTATTGTACAGGAGGCAGGGTCTAAATAGCAGAATGGAAAAAAGAACATTTTTCACATGTGACAATGATGATGGGTTTTTAAAGGTCAGAACCCTCATGGTGGAGGATGTAAGGAATGAAGAGAATTGATAGGGGTAGAAGAGAGTTCAGGATGATTAGTGGCTGTGAAGCAAGAAAGTTAATTAACTAAAGGTATTTAGAAAAACATGTTAATTATACCAGCAAGGGAGAGGTAAATACAGAAAGGCAGAATTTGATACATGGAGTAGTGATCAAAGAATGAGGAAATAGAGTGTGGGCCTTACTATTATACTACTGACAAGGCAGGATGATGGAATATAGTTTGTATGTGATCAAAGATGGTGAACTTATAGCAAACTTTAAGCAGGCAACCATTTGGTTTGTAACAAGGGAATGAGTTAAGTGTTAGGGGGTGTAGACCTTTGTGAAACTTGGGAGACTGACAAGAGAAAACTGAGTCAGGAAAGCTTTTCTCTCCATGCTTGACCCCTGAAAGGGAGAGGCTGACAGGTGATGTGTTTTTTCAGACCTCCATCTTTATGACGGGAGTTCCCCTATGCTCTTACCATGCTTTCACAATTATCCTACACCAGTCATCCCATCTGTGACCAAAATCTAGCCTTTTCTACCAAATAAGTTGTCGATTCTGTAGGCCTCAGCTTTAATGACACTCATTATTACATATCAGTGATGTCAAATTATGATTAATGAGTCAATACTAGGCCTGATAGACTGAGCAGAGATCTCCTGGTGTGCATGAAGTAAAATAACAAAGATTTAAAAACTCAAGTACTCAGTGCATGTTCAGTCCTCTATTAAAGGTGATCTGAGGCAAATGGGGGGGGGGTAAAAACACAACACAACACAACACAACACAACACACCTGACATCACCCTTGATTGAGTCTGTATATATCCCTTAAGGAGTCTTTCCCCTCCTACAGATACAATCAGGGGTGGGCAGAAACCCCATTTGAGCCACTGATTATCAAAGAAAACTTCATGGACTCCCCTTTGAAATTTCCCCAGGTTATGATCTGACAGGTAAAGAAGCCAAGATCTGCTCAGGGAAATCTGACTGTAAACCCATATGACTGTGTAGAGATTCAGCAAGGGAGGAAAGGCTGGTAACTCAGTGGTAGACTTCATGTGTGATCTCCTACATTAACCATGCCAGGACAGTGCTCAGAATTTCTCTCTGTCTCCATATCTGTGGCTTTCTCATAAAATAAAATTCATAAATAGACTTCCAGAGGTGGAGCTATAGAGCACCATCAGCTATGTTTCTCTCCTTTCCTCTCCCAGGTCAACTAGGAATACCAAAGGAGATCACCTGGGGCTGCAACAAGGCAGGACTAGAATGACTTCAGGAACTCACCAAATCACCAGTGAGTGCAAACACGTGTGGCTCATGGACATAGAGAAGCCTAAGGAGAGAATGAGTGGCTGGTAATAGTCCAGAAGTTTACCAGTTGAGGCACCACCTCCAGTCTGTTTTACCAACAAAAAGACTGCTGAAGGGAGGAGAGGACTCACCTAAGACTCACCAAATGCAACTGTGAGTCTCCACTGCTACTGTCCTCAGAGGCTGGAGAACAGGAGGGAGGCCCTATGCTGACATTTGGGAACAGAGAACTGACCAGGAAACTCAGGAGAAGATCTACACCTTGGTGGCCTAGAAGTGGGGCTGTATAGTGAGAGCCTTTCCATATTGTTCTCCTGATGAGAACATGGTGGATAATTGCCACAGAACCTACAGACCATAAATGGTACTTGTTTAGAAACTCACAGGGCCTAGAAGTGCTTCCTGACTTGGCAGAGAAGCTGAATTGAGCCTGGAGTTTTGGATCCTTGGGGTGTGAGAGTCTCTTTGCACAACCACTGTACTATCTCTCCTTCACCTTGCCTTATCTCTTGGTCAGGAGTGAGTGATCAAGCTAAGAAGCCTACTTGGAGTTTAAAAACCCTCAGGCTCACATAGCCTACAGGGAGGAAAAAGAGCAAAAGAGGCTTTAATAGCCACTGTGTTCCAACTCAGGGATTGAAATAATATTGAAACAACTGTTATTTCCACAACTGTAAACTCTTTAAGTACCTTACTTATGTTAACCAAATGCAACTGTGAGTCTCCATTGCTACGGCCCTCAGAGGCTGGAGAGCAGTGGGGAGGCCCTATGCTCACATCTGGGAACAGAGAACTGACCAAGAAATTCAGGAGAAGATCTACACCTCAGTGGCCTAGAAGTGGGGCTGTATAGTGAGAGCTTTTCCACATTGTTCTTCTGATGAGAACATGGTGAATAATTGACACAGAACCTACAGACTATAAATGGACTTACTTAGACACAAGTTAATCCAGGCAAGAGTGATCAGTAATTTGAAAAGTACTGAGAGAGGGACCTCATAACATACTATATAGAATGGTGAAACCAACAAGAAGAAATATTGGAGAAATGAACCAGGACAAGAGTCCAGCTAAAAGCCCCCCAAAGGCTGAAGCACAAAATGATGAGGTAAACATCCAAACACTAGTTAAGGAAATAATCACAGGAATGAGTAAAAAGTTTGAAAGAATTGTCATAAGAATACAGAAACAACAAATGAGACTTTGGAAGAAAACACTAATTATCTCAAGGTTATTAGAGAGATGAAAGCTGAAATATCTGAACTAAGAACACAACTAGCTGAACAAGCTAAAACAGTATCAGAACAGGGTAACAAAATAGATGAATTCCAGAAAACAGTAGAGGGGAGAGAAAATAGAATAATGAGGCTGAAGACAGAATTAGCAAGATTGAGGATGAATTAGAGACAACTAAAAAAGAAGTAAGCTCTTAGGATGATATTAAGAGATACTAAAAACAACAACAGAGACTTATGGGATGACTTCAAAAGAAACAATATACACATTATTGGCTTATCAGAGGAAGAAAGAGAGGGAGGGGAAGAACACATTCTTCAGGACATAAATATCTGAGAACTTCTCTAGTCTAGACAACATTAAAGACATAAAGTTTCAAGAAGCCCAGAGGGTCCCAAACAGAATTAACCCAGACTTAAAGGCACCAAGGCACATCATATTTAGAATGGAAAGGAATAAGGATAAAGAAAGGATTCTGAAGGCTGCAAGAGAAAAAAAACAGAGTCACCTACAGAGGAAAACCTATAAGATTAGTAGCAGACTTCTCCACACAAACACTACAGGCCTGAAAGAATGGCAAGGTATCTATTGAGTGCTCAATGAGAAAGGCTTTCAACCAAGACTACTGTATCCTGCTAGATTGTCATTCAGACTAAATGGAGGCATAAAAATCTTCTCAGACAAGCAACAGTTGAAAGAATCAACTATCACCAAGCCTGCCCTGAAAGAAGTTCTGAAAAGTCTCCTATAAACAGTCAGACTGTTGGTATGCATGAGACCCCTTCTGTTTCATTTGGTTTAAATCCCCCCTGCTTAACACTATTCTATTTACATAACCACTTCATTCTATTTACATAACCACTGTTAACAAGTTCCACCCTCCCTCCAGGGCATTGTTTCAATCCCCACTGTTTCATGATATGTTTTTGCTCCACCCCCCTCCTTGTCACACCCTGATCCCCTCTTTGTCACACTCTGATTTTCACCAGTCACTTTTCTCTCCACCCTCTCTATGTCACATCCTGTTTCCACCTTACTTGGCAAGTATATATAAAGACAGCATTGTGAGTTTTAGACTACTGTACTTTACCTAGAGTTTAGCTTAGCTCGGCTGCGTCCTGCATGAATAAAGCGATACCTCCTACAACCCAGCCATGAGTCCCTGGTCGTCTGTTACCCGCCTGTGAAGCCAGCCCGGCGAAAACAACATAACCCATCGAAAACAACATATGGCGCCACAACGTGGGACCAGACCTGCGCAACTCCCAGATAAGTGAAGACTTTGCCTACCTATGCACTATGGTCTTCTCTTCTACTTATGAAGAGGTTTTCCAAAGCCTCTACTGTTTCATTATGAGACAGTTTCTCTGTCTCTGGAACATTTTACTCTGGGCCACACTTTGGTTCCCTGACCGGGAACTTTGGTTTCTTATGACCGGGATCATAGAGCTTGGGAGATGCACGGAGATTTCTCCTTGGACTTTCTGGATTCCCTCTCCCATGTTTCCTGAGGAAAAGGACTACATTTTGCTCTGGGCCACAATTTGGTTCTTTATGACCGTGATCGTAGACCTTGGGATATGCATGGGGATTTCCACTGGGGCTTTCTGGACTTCTTCTCGAATGTTTCCCATGGAGAAGGACTACTTTAATTTGAAGAACATTCTTGAGTACCCTGGCAGTTCCCAAGTATGGAGACACGTGGTTAGTTCTACTCTCCTGATTGGATTCTTTCTTCAATGGGAAGACGCTTTTAAAAATGGGTGCCTGAAGCAATCCAGCAGGAACAGTCAGAAACACCCTAAATGGAATTTCGAGGAGCTTTTTGGACTAGGATGCCCTCCGGGGATTCTTAATCCTACATGGTGAGATCTTGATAATCTGGTTCAAGTTGCGTTTCATAAGAGAATGATTTGAATGACTGAATTTTTGTTTGACATTGACTTAAAAAAAAAAATGCTGGACACAGCCATGATTTCTAGAGACATCCAGAAACAATCCAAAAAGTTGTTTTTTTCCCTCCTTTGATTTCTCTTTTATATCTTGACATGAATCTGAAACGTTTAATCCTGAAAACTGTATAAGTTATGGGTGGGGCAGATAGTGCAATGATTATGTTAATTATTCTCATGCCTGAGGCTTTTAACCGTGGTTCTTCTGTTTACCTTTCCACATTTTATTGAGTTTAAACTGTTTAAACAACCTTAAAATCATACTAGAAAGGACTTCCAATTATAATGGAGTTATCAATTATAGTAAACTTCTAATCTGCTACAAGTTTTGTTTGACAAGTGAATTTCAGCTGTCAAAGTCTTCACATGAAAAAGCATCTACTCAAATGAAAATTTCTGGAAATCCATTTGGACCCCTGTTCTCTGACATCGACCCCGGAAACCAATGATGAGACCTGGCACGACCTGAAGAAACAGATTCACAGAATCCAAAGCTCACTCTCTACAGAAAAGCAGAATTCTGGTGGCCGACATTCCCCATCGAGACAGACGTGCAGCGTTTCATCCTCTGGCATTTTCTTCTGTGGTCAGCTACTTTGGACTGACACCTCCATCGGACTTACTGGTACATGCTGCTGTGTTTCTCAAAGACTAACTTCAGCCAATTGCCTTGAGACTTTATAGACCATGTCCCCTTGCCTGCAGGCTCTTCCCCAGAGGCAGAAAACTCCCCCTCCTTATTAGGTTATGCCCACAGAGGCATGAAGCGCCCCAAGAGGCAAGAGATGCCCACAGAGGCAGGAAACGCCCTTTGAGGCAAGAGATGCCCCCAGAGGCATGAAGCGTTCCCAGAGGCAAGAAATGCCCTTTCGCCTGCTAGGCCTTGCCCTTTGAGGCAAGAAAAGCTCCCCTTGGCATCACACTGATTATTGCTGCTCACCTATTTTGTTTTCCATGTCATATGCCAGTTCTTTTGAAAACGCCTGTACGATATACGTTTCTGTTCACCCCGCAATGGCCATTAGTTAAAAAGAAAGGGGGAATTGTTGGTATGCATGAGACCCCTTCTGTTTCATTTGGTTTAAATCCCCCCTGCTTAACACTATTCTATTTACATAACCACTTCATTCTATTTACATAACCACTGTTAACAAGTTCCACCCTCCCTCCAGGGCATTGTTTCAATCCCCACTGTTTCATGATATGTTTTTGCTCCACCCCCCTCCTTGTCACACCCTGATCCCCTCTTTGTCACACTCTGATTTTCACCAGTCACTTTTCTCTCCACCCTCTCTATGTCACATCCTGTTTCCACCTTACTTGGCAAGTATATATAAAGACAGCATTGTGAGTTTTAGACTACTGTACTTTACCTAGAGTTTAGCTTAGCTCGGCTGCGTCCTGCATGAATAAAGCGATACCTCCTACAACCCAGCCATGAGTCCCTGGTCGTCTGTTACCCGCCTGTGAAGCCAGCCCGGCGAAAACAACATAACCTGTCGAAAACAACATCAGACCACCTATAAATAGCCTATATATCAGAACACTCTAAAAATCTACACAAATGGCATTTTAAAAATATCTTCAATCTTTGATATCAATTAATGTCAATGGCCTTAATTCACTTATTAAAAGGTACAGAGTAGTAAGATGGATCAGAAAACACAACCCAACAATATGGTGTCTACATGAAACCCACCTACTCAACAAGACAAACACAGACACAAAGTGAAAGGATGGAAAACTATCATAAAAGCCAGTGGCCCACGAAAAGGGGCAGGAACAGCTATTCTCCTATCTGACATAATATACTTTTAAATAAATAGCATTTAAAAATATAAGGATGGACACTACTTAATGTTAAGTGGATCAATCAAGGGGACTTAACAATTATTAACATTTATGCACCATATGACAAGCCATCTAAATACATCAAACAACTACTGAAAGAGCTAGGCAATATACTAACATCAACACAGTACTAGTAGGGGACCTCAACACCCCACTCTCTCAACTTGACAGATCATCCAGGCAGAAAATCAATAAAGACATGAGTGAGCTAAATGAGGAGATAGATAAACTACAACTATTGGACATTTTCAGAGTCATTCATCCCAAGAAACAGTAATACACATTTTACTCAAGTCCACATGGGTCATTCTCAAGGATAGACCATATGTTAGGCCATAAAGACAACATCAGCAAATTAAGAGCATTGAAATCATCCCAAGCATTTTCTCTGACCACAGTGGAATTAAACTAACACTTAACAATCAACAAAAGATTAGTAATAGCCCCAAAATGTGGAAGCTCAACAGTACACTACTTAACAACTTCTGGGTCATAGAGGAAAGAAAGGAAGAAATCAAAATGTTTTGAGAGTTCAATGAAAATGAAGACACAAGCTATCAAAATATTTGAGACCCAGCTAAGGTAGTATTGAGAGGGAAGTTCATAGCCATATAAGCACACATTAGGAAACAAGGAAAAGCACAAATAAATGAACTGATTGCACACCTTAAAGACCTAGAAAAAGAAGAACAAAGGAGCCCTAAAGCACCAAGGAGGACAGAAATAAGTTAGGGCAGAAATAAAACTGAAAATAAGAAAACTATATAAGAGATCAATGACAGTAAGTGTTGGTTCTTTGAAAGAGTGGACAATATTGACAAACCTTTAGCCAGACTAACAAATCAAAAAAGGGAGAAGACCCAAATAATTTGGACTGTAAATGCAAGAGGAGATATCACAACAGACACTGCAGAAATTCAACATATCATGCAAGGCTTCTATGAACAACTATATGCCACCAAGCTAGAGAACCTGGAAGAAATGGACAATTTCCTAGATGCCTACCAACTTCCAAAATTAAATAGAGGAACTAGATAGTATGAACAGGCCCATCACAGATAATGAAATTGAAGCAGTTATCAAAAACCTTCCCAAGACTAAAAGTCCTGGACCAGATGATTTTACAAATGAATTCTACAAAACCTCTACTTCTAAAAGTCTTCCAGGAGATTGAAGACACAAGAATACTCCCTTCCAGCTTCTGTGAAGCCAACTTCACTCTGATACAGGGAGACAGCAGACAGGGAGGGACACAACCAAAAAAGAAAACTACAGACTAATATTTATGATGATCATAGATGCTACAATATTGAACAAAATTCTGGCCGACTGGATACAGCAGTATATTAAAAACATTGTTCATTATGACCAAGTGGGGTTTACCCCAGGGATGCAAGGTTGGTATTATGTACGTAAATCAATCAACGTGATCCACCACACCAATAAAAGCAAGACCAAAAACCACATGGTCATATCAATAGATGCAGAGAAAACCTTTGACAAAATACAACATCCCTTTATGACCAAAATGCTACAAAAAATGGAAATAGATGGAAAATTCCTGAAGATAGTGGAGTCTATATATATAGCAAACCTACAGTCAACATCACACTCAATGGTGAAAAACTGGAAGCATTTCCACTCAAATCAGGTACTAGACAGGGCTGCGCACTGCCACCATTACTGTTCAACATAGTGTTGCAATTTCTTGCCATAGCAATCAGGCAGGAGCAAGGAATAAAAGGGATACAGATTGGAAGAGAAGAAGTCAAACTCTTGCTATTTTCAGATGACATGACAGTATACATAGAAAAACCTAAAGAGGGAGTCGGGCTGTAGCTCAGCGGGTTAAGCGCAGGTGGCGCAAACCACAAGGATTGGCATAAGGATCCTGGTTCGAACCCTGGCTCCCCACCTGCAGGGGAGTCGCTTCACAAGCGGTGAAGCAGGTCTGCAGGTGTCTGTCTTTCTCTCCCCCTCTGTCTTCCCCTCCTCTCTCCATTTCTCTCTGTCCTATCCAACAATGACAACAATAATAACTACAACAATAAAAAACAACAAGGGCAACAAAAGGGAATAAATAAATAAAATAAAATAAAATAAAAAAAAAAAAAAAAAGAAAGAAAAACCTAAAGAATCCAGCAAGAAACTTTTGGAAGCCATCAGGCAATACAGTAAGGTGTCAGGCTACAAAATTAACATTTAAAAGTCAGTGGCATTCCTCTATGGAAACACTAAGTTAGAAGAAGTTGAAATCCAGTAATTTTACTGGATAATAATAGCAACAAAAACAATAAAATATCTAGGAATAAACCTAACCAAAGAAGTGAAAGACTTGTATGCTGATAATTATTAGTCACTACTCAAGGAAATAGAAAAATACACAAAGAAGTGGAAAGATATTCCATGTTCATGGGCTGTAAGAATTAACATCATTAAAATGAATATACTACCCAGAGCCATATACAAATTTAATGCTATCCCCATCAAGATTCCAAACACATTTTTAGGAGAATAGAATAAATGCTACAAATGTTTATCTGGAATCAGAAGAGACCTAGAATTGCCAAAACAATCTTGAGAAGAAAGAACAGAACTAAAGGCATCAAACTCCCAGATCTCTAATTGTGTTATAGAGCCATTGTAATCAAAACTGCTTGGTACTGGAACATGAGCAGACACACTGACCAGTGGAATTGAGAGCCCGGAACTAAATCCCCACACCTATGGACATCTAATATTTGATGAAGGTGCCAAGACTATTAATGGGGAAAGCAGAGTCTCTTCAAAAAATGGTGTTGGAAAAAAATGGGTTGAAACATGCAGAAGAATGAAACTGAACCACTATATTTCACCAAGTGCAAAAGTAAATTCCAAGTGGATCAAGGACTAGGATGTTAGAACACAAACTAGATACTTAGAGGAAAATATTTGCAGAATTCTTTTCCACATAATTTCTAAAGACATCTTCAATGAAATGAATCCAGTTACAAAGAATACTAAGACAAGCATAAACCTATGGAACTACATCAAATTAAAAAGCTTCTGAACAGCAAAAGAAACCACTACCCAAACCAAGAGACCCCTCACAGAATGAGAGAAAATCTTTACATGCTAAACGTCAGACAAAAGGCTAATAACCAAAATATTTAAAGAGATTGCCAAACTCAACAACAAGAAAACGAATAATCTCATCTAAAAATGGGGAGAGGACATGGACAGAATATTCACCACAGAGATCCAAAGGCCAAGAAACACATAAAAACATGCTCCAAGTCTTTGATTGTGAGAGAAATGCATATAAAGACAACAATGAGATACCATTTCACTCCTGTGAGAATGTCATTCATCAGTAAAGGTAGCAGCAGCAAATGCTGGGGAGGTTGTGGGGTCAAAGGAACCCTCCTGCACTGCTGGTGGGAATGTAGATTGGTCCAATCTCTGTGGAGAACTGTCTGGAGAACTCTCAGAAGGCTAGAAATGGATCCGCCCTACGATCCTGCAATTCCTCTCCGGGGGATATATCCTAAGGAACCCAACACACCCATCCATAAAGATCTGTGTATACCTATGTTCTTAGCAGCACAATTTGTAATAACCAAAACTTGGAAGCAACCCAGGTGTCTAACAACAGATGAGTGGCTGAGCAAGTTGTGGTATATATACACAATAGAATACTACTTAGCTATTAAAAACGGTGACTTCAGCATTTTCAGCCCCTCTTGGATAGAGCTTAAAGAAATCATGTTAAGTGAGATAAGTCAGAAACAGAAAGATGAATATGGGATGATTTCAATCACAGGCAGAAGTTGAAAAACAAGATCAGAAGAGAAAACACAATTAGAACCTGAAGTGGAGTTGGTGTATTGCACCAACGTAAAAGACTCTGGGGTGAGTGGGGTGGGGGAGAGTACAAGTCCTGGAAAAGGATGACAGAGGACTTGGTGGGGGTTGTATTGTTATGTAGAAAACTGAGAAATGTTATGCATGTACAAGCTATTGTATTTACTGTCAAATGTAAAACATTAATCCCCCAATAAAGAAATTAAAAAATACATAACTGACTTTGAAGTCCTTTATTAGTCATTTAAGTATTTATAGTTGTTTCTGTTTTATAAAAATTGCAGTATATTTGATACAATGCTTTATTTCATTTTATATTATTGGATAGGGACAAAGAGAAATTGAGAGTGGGGAGGGAGAGAGACAGAGAGACACCTGCAGCCCTGCATCACCACTCATGAAGCTTTCTCCCTGCAGGTGGAGATCAGAGGCTTGAATCTGTGTGCTTGTGCACTGTAATGTGTGCGCTTAACCAGGTGTGCCACTGCCTGGCCCCTGATAAAATGCTTTTTACATAATGCAGTTAATAGATTTCACATTATTTTCTTAGGCTGATAAATCCCAGTGTGTAATTAATGAAGTGAAGGTATAACTTAAGACATTTATTCATATAAGCAAAGAGGAAATGAATGTTGTGTTAGGAATCCCAAGCCCTGGGAAAAGTCCCTTAGAGTCAGCCTTTTGAAAGTCCATGCACTGGAAATTCATTTGACCAGAAGTTTTCTGTTGCTTATTTGTGTGTGTGTGTGTGTGTGCATTTTTTTTCAAAGTCACGACATTTCTCAACATTTATGTTCTATATTTGTACAAAGCCTTTTGGAAATCCTTTTTTTGGAGGGTTGGATGAAGAACAGAATGGCATCAGGTATCTACATTCCTTAATTATTCCCTCCCCACATACATTCATGTGTTCACACACATCCTGATACAACTCATATTTAGTCAAGTTTCCAAATAAAATACAGGCAAGTATAGGATGACCAATTTAAAATGAAGTACAGATAAACAGAGAATAATTTTTACTATAAGTATGTCCAGTGCATTATTTGCCTATGGATCACTTGTAATGTTGCCATACAGTTTCTAGGACATAGATACACTAAAAAAATATTTGTTGTTCACTGAAAATTAAAACTTAACTGGGGGCTGGTAAGACAATAGAGCTCACCTGGGAGTACACCTGCATATAACCCAAGTTTGAGTTAGGCCTCCTTAACCCTAGGAAAAGCTTCAGTGCTATTCTGTTTCCTTCTACCTGTCTCTTTTTGTCTGAAAAAGTCAACCTGGAGTAGTGAGACAAACAAGTAAAAACTGTAACTTTATTCCTTTATTATTATTTGCTAAGCCTGGCAGTTCTATTCACATAACTAAATAATTCAGATAATCATACATACCCTATTCATACATACTCATGCGTAGTATATGCATTCATAACCCTCTCTTCTTTGTACTGTACACTAAATTTATTTGTTCACTTTAATATAAGTGACTTCCACTAATTCTCAGATAAAAATCAAGTTACATGGCAGTAACAATATATGCTTTAAATAAAATGGCAATGGGATTACCTGTCTCAGAAGTGACCAGTTTAGGACAGTAGAAAGCAACCCTATCTGCTGTATGTGGGATTCTAGTATCCACACTGAGCTCAGATTTTTGGTGGAGCTGCAATTTTTACAAAAGAGACTCACTTCAGATATCCCAGGCCCACAGCCCTGGCATCTGCCGAGTAGCACTTAGATCCCTGTAAACATTTCCCCTTGCACTTCCTAAGTTCTGGGTGTGTTTATATTACAGAAAGGGGTCTCAGTCCATCTGGGATTTGTTTGGAAGAGATTGGCTCTTTTCTTTCTTTACAAAAAATAACCCCATGTCTTAATGTAACTGGGCTTGACCATCAATTCAGCAGGCAGGCCTCACCTTTTCCTGGGTGTGTTCTTGGAAACAGATTCAGGAGCCAGTTGGCTTAACGGCTTATTCATTAGTGCATGTTGTCCCAGGACAAGTGTATGAAGTCCTCCACAGCACTGGCCTGGATGTACCCTTGATCTCTTATGCCCTGAGGGGCTCAGGAGTGGTGGACAAGCATATTTTATCTTTATTATTATTATTTTTAAATAATGAATGACAATTTTGTTGGATAAGAGGGGTACAATTCCACACAATTCCCACCACAAGAATTCTGCATCCCACCCCCTCCACTCCGCTTTCCTATTCGGTTTTTTTTTTAATTTTTAAAAAAAATTTTATTTATTTTTATTCCCTTTTGTTGCCCTTGTTGTTTTTTTTATTGTTGTAGTTATTATTGTTGTTGTCGTTGTTGGATAGGACAGAGAGAAATGGAGAGAGGAGGGGAAGACAGAGAGGAGGAGAGAAAGATAGACACCTGCAGACCTGCTTCACCGCCTGTGAAGCGACTCCCCTACAGGTGGGGAGCCGGGGTTCGAACCAGGATCCTTATGCCGGTCCTTGTGCTTTGTGCCACCTGCGCTTAACCCGCTGCGCTACAGCCCGACTCCCAGCCTTCCTATTCTTTATCCCTCTGGGAATTTGGACCCAGGATCATTATGGGGTACAGAGGGTGGAAGGTCTGACCTCTGTAGTTGTTTCTCCGCTGGACATGGGCATTGGCAGACCAATCCATACTCCCAGCCTATTTCTGTCTTTTCTTAGTGGGGCAGGTCTCTGGAGAGGTGGGGTTCCAGGACTCTTTGGTGAGGTTGTCTGCCCAGGGAAGTCATATTGTTGTCATGGTAGCATTCACAGCTTGGTGGTTGAAAAGCATAAAAATATAAAGCAGAAACACTGTTTAGTAATCAGAAACCTAAAGGTTAGAATATAGCAGATGTGATTTGGGTTCTCCATTTTGCAGCAAAATCAATAAAATATCTAGGAACAAAACTGACCAAAAAAGTGAAAGAATTGTATACTGAAAACTATGAGTTGTAATTCAAGGGAATAGAAAATGATACAAAGAAACAGAAAGATATTCCATGCCTATGGATTGGAAGAATTAATATCATCAAAATGAATATTCTACCTAAAGTCATATACAAATTCAATGTGATACCCATCAAGATCCCACTAATTTTCTTTAAGAGAATAGAACAAAAATTACAATAAAAAATTACAATAATTTATCTGGAACCAGAAACACCTATAATTGCCAAAATAATCTTGAGGAAAAGAAACAGAAATGGAGGCATCATACTCCCAGATCTCAAATTATATTACAATGCTATTATAATCAAAACAACCTGGTACTGGAACAAAAATAGTACACAGACCAGTGGAACAGAATTGAAATTCCAAAAATAAACCCCCACACTTATAGATATCTAATTTTTGACAAGGGGGCCCAAAATACTAAGTGGAGGAAAGAGGGTCTCTTCAATAAATGGTGCTGGGAAAATTGGATTCAAACATGCAGAAGAATGAAACTGAACCACTTTATCTCACCAGAAACAAAAGTCAACTCCAGATGGATCAAGGACTTGGATGTTAGACTAGAAACTAGCAAATATTTTATCTTTGATGAATGAGAGGATGGATAAATAAATGGAAAGTGGGTTCCAGCTTCTTTTGAGCTATTGATTGGTTATAATTTTCACCACAGAGCTGGGTTCCTGTGACCAGTGATCACTGCATCGCAAACAACTAGATCCACAATATAGAGGACATTTTTGTTTCGTCATCACCAATGCTTCACAGCTCCAGACTTAATTTTTCAGACAAGAAAAAAGAGGCAGATAGAGGGAAAGATGCCACAGAAAAACTAGTCTTGAACCTAATTCAAGCTTATAACACAGCAGATACCCAATCCAGGTGAGCTATCTTGCTGGCTCTGGAGGACATTAAAATCATAATTTTGCCTATAGTCCTAAGGATAAGCTGAGGATGGTTCTAGTTGCCCTTCCTCCATATAGATTTTCAGTATGTGGTATAATAGTAAAAATGGGCAGGTAGCCAGCCAGAGGACCCCTCCCTAAATCTGTATATGTTAATTCTCACTGCAGTGTCATGAAAAGACAGTGAGATGCACTATCCTAGAAAGTTGGAGAACAGAGACTTTGGGGTGCTAGGAGGGGCTGAATGTGCTTCTTGGATTGCTGAATGGCCAAGCAGAACGCTGTGGCTTTTATAAAGTGTTTTTACATGCATACTGGCTAGTGGAATAAGAAAATGAATTCCTTTATTAGGCTTCACTATTCTCTGCCCATCTGCCTGTGGATGTGACCCACAGCAAAGCAGTTGACATCACTGCAACACTTATTCATGGTGCTTTTCTTTCCTCCAAGGAGTATGAAGAACTTTCTGAACACTTTCTTCATTAGCCCCCAGAGGAGCCTAGTGAGACAGGGAAGTGCCAAGAAATGCAGTCACAGTCCCACAGTGAGAAGACTGAGATAAGAGATATGTCCAGGACAGAGATCCAGGTGAGAGAAGAATTTGGGAACATTTGCCCTTTGAACAGATGCTGTTCTCCTATTTTCCCTTCTTAGGTGCTAAATGCCAGAACACATCATTTTGTCCAAATGAACACAATTCCAAAATCTAATGATTTTCTGAAATCCACGAGTATAAATTTGGCTCCTTTGACTCCTCAGGAGACCTCTATACATGTCTTTTTTTTTTTTTTTTTTAAGAGGAGCCCATTGTCATGATGTCATGGACTTGGTTTCTAAGAATATTCAATTGTTTTATCTTAACTGGAAGGATGTTGGGGTGCATTGGAGGACACGTTGTTGCCTTTATTTGGTGGTGTTTCCACACATACAGGCAATATCTACTCATTTATGGAGACGTTTCAGCAAACTGAGTTATGTAAATAATTTGTGCCTCCTTTCTCTCGCTCTTTCTTTGCTTTTCTTTCTCCCTTTTCTCTATTTCCTTCTTTCTATTTTACTAGGGATAGAAAAATCAGAGGGAGAGCGAGATATAGAGGTAGTTGACAGATAAATAGAGAAAGAAACCATAGCAATGAAGCTACCTTCACGTGCTGGGCTTGAATCTGGATTATGCACATGATAAAGCAGAGCATTACCCAAGTGAGTTATTTCATAGGCCCATCATTGAGGACTTTATAGAAAACAATTAAAGTGGTTATTTGAAGAAATTATTGATTAATTCACTAACCCCTTACACTTAGGGATTTGCTTCCCAGATATAGAACATGGGGAAGGGACAAAGGAGCTTTAAAGGGGGAAGCTGACAAAACTTAGCATCACAGCCATGTTGACAGAATATTTACTTGATATGATGGGTTGAGAAGGACACTTTGCTTTTATCATCTTCTTCCCTGAGCCTTATAACCCCAGTCTAGTGGTGAGGAAAGAATCAGATATGGGCAGACTGAGAAACAGTCTGTAAAATATATGTTCCATGTTCTTTATAACCATTAAAAACAAGGAAAATCTGAAAAATGGTTATAGCACAAGCAAGGTAAGGAGACATGGTGATCCAATAAGAAATTGTGATTTCCCAGAGTAGAAAGAGGACAGTAGGAAAAATAAGTAGTCTCTGACTAAAGTAATAATTTCATTAATACTAACTTCAGATATTGATTCCTTAGTGATGACAAGTGCTTCCACTAATGTAAGGTGATGACAGCCAGAAAGACTGGATAAGCAGATCCGGAAGCATTCAAAATTGTCTCTGCAACATCTCTGTGACTTATTGGCTATTTAAAAATAGAATGTTAGTGAAGTAAAAGGTTGCAATTTAAGAGAGGTGATACTGCCCCAGGAAGTGTCCACAGCGTGTTCTTGAGAGGTGTTCTTTAGAAATTTTATAGGGATGGGGTGGCAGTGCAACTGGTTGAACACACATGTTACAGTGCTGAAGGATCCAGGTTTAATTCCTGGTCCCCATCCACAGGGGGAGAAACTTTGTAGGTAGTGAAGCAGTACTGCAGGTCTCTCTCTCTCTCTCTCTTTCTTCCTCTCCTCTGCCAATTTCTATCTCTATCAATTAGACAAATATATGGACCAGGTAGTGGTGCACACATTTGAGTGCTCACATTACCATACACAAGGATGTGAGTTTGAGCTCCCATTCCCCACCTTCAGGGAGGAAGCTTCATGAGCAGTGAAGCAGGACTTCAGATGTCTATCTCTCTCACTCTCTATCCTCCCTTTCAATTTCCCTCTGTCCTATTAAATAAAATAGAAGAAAATGGCCACTGGGAGCAAGATTCATATTGTCAGCACCAATAACCATGGTAGAGAAAAAAAATAACATAAAATTAAAGCTTTTGGATCTTTCTTTTAAATCTCCATGCTGAAACCCTAACCTCTAGTGATTCAGAATATGACTATATTTGGAAACAGTGTCTTCAGCTAGGTATAACTTTTCATTTAAAATGATGTTGTTAGAGTGGACCCTAACCCAACCTAACTAGTGTCCCTGTAACAGGTGATAGATACAGTCATACAAAGAACCATCAGGTAAGTGTACAATCCTACAAATAAACAAAGGAAAACCAGAGGAAATGGATAATGTAGGGAACAGAACAAATGTGTTTACAAAACCTAGAAGGCATCATGTAGAAAGCAGAAGAAATGTATGTTTTTTCCAGAGAATCTGAAAATAAGCCATTCTCTTCTCAAAAACGTGATATTATAACAAATGGGAAAAAATGAGATATTGTAAAGTGTCTTAGAGACAAAATATATGGCAGCAAAAGTTAATGAGTATGAAAATTAAAAAAATTTAAAAAAACTTTCATTTCATGAAGTATAACAAAAATAGGATAAAAATAGTAGAGGAAACCAGTTTAGAGAAGCAATCCAGAGGATATATCATCTGACTTTTCAGAGTTCTGGAAGTAGGGGGGAGAAAAGAAAAGAAAAGAAGAAAAGAGACACACAGCTAAATATGTGGGAGTGGAACAATAACCCATTCCCAATAATAAGAAAGTCTTATGAGTTATCAACAGCATAGATGCAAAATATGCACACCAAGATATATCTTTGTTGGGTATTAGAATTCTAGAGAAAAAACACTGCTGAGAGAGAGGCAAAGAGGGCTCTTATTCAAATGAAATAAAGTCAGATGACAACACCAAATGAGTACAATAGTATGTCAAAACCCTCTAAATTCTAGGTACAACCTAGAATTCAGTATCCTAAATTAAAATGTGTGAGGAAAAATAAAAATATTTGTAAAATGTCAGGTTCTATTCTTTTAGGGAGATGGAATAGCTGTCCTGTCCTTTCCTCTACCTGCTAAGGACAAATACAATCCAGGAAATTATATGTAAAACAAACACAAGAAGACTTGAAAGTGGAGAGTTGGCTGCAGATTGACTAGAAACTCAGGACTCCAAAAACATAGTGGTAAATTCAAGGTTTTTCTTCTTACTTCAAATATTCCAGAATTGGAGCTGAAGAAAACAGACAGAAACCCACAAATGCCAACAGGCAGAGACAAGAAAGACTCCTGCAAATATCTGCTTTTTTTCAGCCAGAGGATTTGGAAAACAGCAATTGGGTGAGGCAGAACACTTTTCAGCAAAAATCACTATATTCCAGCCCAAAACCACAGGGAAAAATATGGTGAAGTCTGAGTGTGATCCTGGACTCCCACCCTCAGGAGACTACATCTAGGAGCACCAGCCCCCATAACAGAGTGGTGTCAGAAAAAAACCCAGTTACAGAGTCAAGACTTCCATTCCTGCCATCTGTTAAAGGGAGGAGTCATGTAGGGAAACTAGATACTGCATAGTTTTGCTTTGTTTTTTAAAAATCAAGTTGAGGAGGGTCTCCATTCCTGCTTTTCAGATAGGTCTGAAATAGAGGTAGACATATCAAGAGATAGAGGAGAAAGATACTTCAGCACCATTACTCTGGTGAGACCTTTCCCAGCTCATCAGACTCCATTTTGGGTGGTGTACTTCTTAACAAAAACCTCAAAACCTAGATATAAACCAGGGCCCATGAGACAGGGCAGATATACACATGTATCCACAATTTGGGGGAAAATATATAACTTAAAACAAAAGTGCACAACAGTTTTCAGTAAATCAATAAATGAAGCAATCAAGTAGAAAAACCTAGAAAGTCACCATAAAGTAACTAATAAAATAGTTTCTACTAGACCTAGATAACCTTCTTACCTACTTCCTATTACATGTCCCTCAATCACTCCAAAGCTGACCTTGTCAAAGTAAGGACTATAAAAGCTGAATAAGGGCAAGAGACTGGCATACTTTAATGATGGCTCTTTAGTCACTACCAGGCCACCCCATTACCTGGGTTCCTAGTCAGGTAGTCCTGGGATTCCCACACAGACATGATGGACCTAGGCCTCTAACAGATCCCTCTCACTACTGCCATTGTTCATGATGGTCACCTCCATCAGGATCATCATAATGGACCCCTTTGTGGGTCCTTATAGGACCTGGCCCTCAGTGTGCATCAACAATGGTAGGGACTGCTGCATTCACCAAAGGGAGGTTGGATAACATACCTACCACCCCAGGATGATGGATCCTGAAATGAATGCAACCTGGAATGTTCCTACTCGTGACCACAGAATGCAAGCTCAGACCTACAGGGATGCAGAGGTTACACAGGCTCCTGTGCTGAATATGAGCCCTAGATCAAATTGATGGAGTTTTTAGTTAAGAATATTTATATACTTGGGAGTCAGGTGGTAACACATCGGGTTAAGCACAGGTGGTGCAAAGCGCAAGGACCAGTGTAACGATCCCGATTCGAGCCCCCGGTTCCCCACCTGCAGGGAAGTCGCTTCACAAGCGGTGAAGCAGGTCTACAGGTGTCTATCTTTCTCTCCCCCTCTCTGTCTTCCCTTTCTCTTTCCATTTCTCTCTGTTCTATTCAACAACGATGACATCAATAACAATAAATAATAACTACAGTAAAACAAGGGCAACAAAAGAGAATAAATAAATAAATATATTTTTAAATAATATTTATATACTTTTCCCATATTTGGGAGCCACTCTCTTCCCTGATCCAGATTTCTAGTCCTTTTTCCAACTCTGACACCATCTCCCCAGACAATAACTTTGGTTCACCTGCATATTAGATGTCAAGTGCAGGCAAAAACTAGTAAATTCATGGGCCCCTTGGAATACACCTAAAATAGACCTCCTAGCTTTTTCCAAAATGGAGACCACAAAATCTTCACCGGCAATATTCTTGCCTTTAGGTTTATGACTAGTCAACAATTTGTTCTGTTTTATGTCTTAACTTTTTCAGCCACCAGGTTCCAGATGCTAATGATGCCAACCGGACTTCACAGGGCAGACAACTCCACCAATGTGTCCTGGAGCCTCACCTCCCCAGACCTGCCCCACTAGGGAAAGAGAGAGACAGGCTGGGAGTATGGATTGACCTGCCAATGCCCATGTTCAGCAGAGAAGCAATTACAGAATAATGATCCTGGGTCCATACTCCCAGAGGGATAAAGAATGGGAAAGCTATCAAGGGAGGGGATGGGATAAGGAGTTCTGGTGGTGAGAACTGTGTGGAATTGTGCCCCTTTTATCCTATGGTTTTGTCAATATTTCCATTTTATAAATAAACATTAAAAAAAAGAAAGATACCAAACTTTCTCTAATGCAGTAGGGGTCAGGCTTGAATCTGAATTTTGACTTCTATCTCAAGAAGAAGTACACGTGGTACGTAGGTCATTCAACTATACTCCTCAGCCTGAAGTTCACAAAGGCACCAAGGCTGGATGACCCCCCACCCTTCTTTCTGTACTGTGTTCAGAAGCAGAGACAAATTAACTTGAGAAATAAAAGTTGGACAATTTGGAAAACAAGCCCTTCCTCTCTTTGAAATGATCAACTCACACAAAGCCAAGAAAATCCCTCTTGGAATCCCTACCTGTTAAAAAGTAGTGCTGACAAGACTTAATAGATTCATCATGATCCAACTCTCTATATATCATATTTTGAACCTGCACTTGAATTAAAAAAATTATAAGCATCTGGGAGGACAGGCATCATGGTTATGCAAAATACATTCATACCTGAAGCTCTGGGCTCTTCTCCTCCCCCTTCTCCTTCTCCTCCTCCCCCTCCCCCTCCCCCTCCCCTTCCCCTTCCCCTCCTTTTCCTTCTCCTCTCCTTCTCCTTCTCCTTCTCCTCCTTCTCCACCTCCTCCTCCTCCTCCTCCTCCTCCTCCTCCTCCTCCTCCTCCTCCTCCATGTTGCATTCTCTAGTTCTCATTTCCTCTAAACTCTGACACAGGCTCTTTATCATCCCTTGGTACTTAACAAGGGAACTTGATATTGAGTGCATGAAGGCAAGATGGCAGGTGAAAATGGAGACCTTCAGTCTAAGCAGACATTATTCTCATTTAACTCACTGCCCTGAAGGAGTCCTAGGTTAGTCCCTTGCTCATATATTTGTTGCATGTGGTCCCTCTTACTTCTCTCACCTTTTCCCAAGTCATTCAGGAAACCACTGAGTTCCAGCAAGAAGAAATGCCTTCAATTTGTTATTCTAATTAAAGAACAGTGGTGCTACTATTCTGATGACCAACACTGTGTTGAGGCTCATGAGGAAATCCACCCCATAGTGCTGGCCTCTGCCCTTGGGAGAGAGCATATAGGCTCATCCTGGGTTTTCAGAACAGCATGTTTCAGGCACTTCAAATGCTCTCTGACATAGTCACCATTTTTCTATCCAGCTCCCTTCTTGTTCCAAGGGGTCCTGCCAGTTAATTTCTCCTCCTTTTTTTTTTTTTGGTGATTTAATATTGATTTACAAAGTTATGGGATAACAGGTGTATAATTCCACACTGTCTCCACCACCAAAGTTCTGTGTTCCCATCCTTCCATTGGAAACTGCAATAGGTTTCCCAAGGTCACAAATATGGGTTGACTATTACTTTTATAACTACCTATGTATCTCTGTATATATTTTTGCCCATTTTCCTATGGGTCTACATTCTCTTCCTTTTTAAGTCATGTCTACACCTATTACTGCTTCTGAGTGTCCTTCCTTTTATATTTTTCTCTTTCAGGGTTCTGATGGAATTAGAGTCCTCTAGTCATCTTCCCCTAATATTTCTTTTTTAAAGGTATCTTTTTAATATTTTTATTTATTTATTATTGGATAGAGATATAAATTGAGAGAGAAGGAAAGGATAGAGGAAAGAGATAGAGAGACACCTGCAGCCCTGCTTCACCACTAATGAAGCTTTCCCTCTGCAGGTGGGATCAGGGACTTGAACCTGTGTCTTTGGGCACAGGTGTAATGTGAGTGCTTAAGCAGGTATGCCATCACCTGAGCCCCTTCCTCTAATATTTCTCCCTCTGAGAGTGTAGACCAAAATTATTTTTGGGGTGCAGAAGATGGGAGTTCTGGCTTTTCTAATTGCTTCTCTATTGGACATGGACATCTGCCAGTTCAATTTTACTGCTACTCCACTAAGTTTTTAAATTGCAGAAATAAGACACACACACACACACTCAAGGAGTTGGGTTACAAAATTTTGTTAGAAAATTGCCTTAAGAATTCAAAAACACATTTCCCTTAGGAGGAAAAAGAGGAAATATATAAAAGTTAGAAGGTCCCTCCCTTCTACCCAATGAAACAAAAGTTAGCCTGTGCTAACTGAAAGTGGGATGCTTCACCTGTGAAGTGTTCCTGTCATGATGCAATTTGCCTTAAAGCTCAGGTGCCGGACACCTTCCTAGGAAGATGTGTTGATTTTAGTGTTGCCCACAAATTCTTTGACCTTTTCACACTGAGAAGTGAGTCTCTGTTTCCTCCCCTGGAGTCTGGATTCTTTGACTATTTGAGCAAATGAATGTAGCATAAATGACAACATGACAACATAGATTCATTCTATGAAGATAATCTTATTCTAAAACTATTACTAAATTAAGTAGTGCAAAAAAAAAAGGAACATCAAAAACCAATATTCCATGCAAATACAAGTGCAACAGTCATACACAAAATATTAGCAAATCAAATTCAACAAGGTATAAAAACAGTCGCAGTATTTCCCTTTGTCTGCCGTGTCACTTTACTCAGTTATGGTACCACACGGTCAATCTTGTTCTAGAATTACTATATACAATAGTATGTTTTCAGAGAGATTATATTCATACAACTTCTTATTTTTCAATCAGTTATTATAATTACTTTATTAGTTATTTTTAAATTACTTACAGCATTTAATTTATAAATTAGACTTTTAGGGTGTGCACATAGTTAAAAAAAAAGGGTCAGCAAAATAGATCACTTGGATAGTGCCTCAAGACTGCCCTGCTGCCATCTCCAGACTATCCCCTTTCCATTCCCTTGACCTCTTTTTCTGAGGCACAAGGCACTCAGCCCCAGATGTGTCCCTGGCTTATTCCTGGAGTGTCTCAGCTAACAGGGCTCCCAGCTATACCTGGCTACCTTATCTCTGACTGGAAGAGCTAATACAGACCACCTGGAATTTTCCTTAGAACCTTCTCTGACAATTTTGCTAATATATATATTTTTTCCCAGAACAAATTTTATTGGAATCTGGGAGCTATGGAATAATACTGTACAATATAGGAAAAAGGCAGTGAGTCAACCACCTCAAACTGTAATCAACTTTAAAATGGGTATTATTTTTCTAGTTACCTGTATATTATAGAATTTGAACTGGACACTATCTTTTTATAATATTTGTTTTTCTATACCTATCATTTTACTTAAGGGAACATCTGAGGTGGATTATAGCTGTTTTTATTGTTACACTGATGACAACATAATATATTGGAAAAGGCAATAAAAGATAAAATCATAAAAGAAAAATAGATTGTCAGGAGTAAAGACGGTCGAAATACAGATTATGCTATAATTATTTTTAAAGCTTAATTAACAATTTAAAAGCTCCAAAAAATCTACAGACACATAATAATTTATCTGGAGAACTCTACATACCATTCAAATCAGTCAATATGACACTAATTGTATTTATTTCTTCCAAAAAATAAGAGGACATTTCTTAACTCATTTTAGGACTTAAATATTACTAGGAAATCATAGTCTTCCAAAGAACACACAGAGAGAGGAGATAGAGGGATAGAGAGAGAGAGAGAGAGAGAGAGAGAGAGAAGCAGAAGAAGAAGAAGGAGGGGGAGGAGGAGAAGGAGGAGGAGGAGAAGGAGAAGGAGAAAGAGAAAGAAGAAAACTATAAACTGGTATCTCTCATGCATTTGGATATGAAAACCCTTAACAAAACATTAGCAAATCCAACCCAACAGTCTGTAAAAAGGATAATAAACTATGATCCAGTGGGATTTATTCCAATGGTGTGAGGTTGTTTTAATATTTGAAAATCTGCCAATGTTATCCACCGTATCAACAGGCTAAGGAAGAAAAATGACCATATCAATTGACACAAGAAGAATATTTGGCAAAATCATCAACATGTGAAGACTAGAGAGGAGCTTTCTCTGTCTCATAAATAGCTAAAATAACACAGAGAATAATTTTCCTCTGTGCTCTCCAAAAGTTCCTCCCTTTGGTCACATGGTCTATACATACCAGGTGATTCACCATGCTCACCGTGTCTTCCAGCATTGTGATTGGTGTCTTATAGGAGCAATTAAGAGGCATACTTTGCATCTGGATAAACCAACACAGGGAGAGCACGATGGTGATGGACATAATCAGCTTTCTCATAACCTGATAGGAGTAATCCCACAACATTTGAGATGGCTAATTAATTTATTTCCTTAGTCAGCATTCCTTTATCAAAACTCATCTATGAGATTTTTGTCTTGTCTGATCTGCATTTAGAGGAGCTAATGAGCAGGAAATCTATGTGGAGGGAGCATCGGGGGAAGACAGAAATCTAGCTGGAAGGCGGTGCAGTAGACATGCATCACTGACATTCATGACACACTGCTAAGGCTCCTACAGTCTTTATAAGTACCACAAATTTAGTGGTGAACAGAATGGGACTGTGAAGATGTAGCCTTCCCTCCTTCTCCCAGTTAATTTAGCAAGATCTAAAGAAAAGTCACCTAAGTCAAAGAGATGAAGCTGAAAGAAGGAGGTAATAGAACTCAATCATTGAATTATTTGGTCTTAGTGATAAATATCCTTATCCATATGAGTAATGGAAAATAAAGACTCCACATTTACCTTCCTTCTTCAGGGTTTCTTTGTAGATAATAGCCAAGCTGCTTTAATCCATGTACTTTGGGAGACACTTTCCTTGCATAATTTTGCTTCAAGGTCATTAAACTCAGTGCAGTGATTAACAAGGTATTCTGAAGACCTGTAACCTAATGGACTTAAAGAACACAAGTCTGGGTCAGAGACAACTTGAAAACTTGCTGAGAGGAATCCTAGGAATAAATTAGAACAATATAAGAAGTTCTAGGTAGAAAGAATTACCCTAGCAGTTCTCAGAAATGAAAGTAGAATTAGGATAATATAATGATTGCTAAGTTCCAAGAAGGTAAAGTAATGCACCTGGGAAAGTGTTGGGTCACCACCATGGTATAGTCTGAATCCAGCACCCACAAGCAGAGAGCTAGGAATACCTAAGGAGAGGAAAGCCATTCTACATTGATAAGGAACATTTCTTATGTTTTGTCTCGGGGGGGCCACAAGACAAGTGGTTCCTGCCAAATGACTTATGCAGCCAGATAACCTCAGAAACTCATCACTTTTCTCAGAGTTGTCTCCTTGGAGCAAATTTTGGGAAAATACATTATCAGGCCAGGGGATAAGAAACTTCCTGTTGCCCAGGGCAAGCTTTAGGGTCAGACAGGGGTCACATTCTTTTCATTGCTTTTAGCAGCACTACATGTGACCTGTATTACAATCTTACATCCCCATTTTTTCCTATTTGTCATGAGAGGTGTATTAAGGGGGTGTATTAAGATGGAGAACAGAAACAGGAATCAGGAGAATAGCTTTAACTATATGTATTCCATTTACAAGTACCATTAGGGTTCTAAAACAGCAACTTTTCCCCAACACATTTGTCACAGTTTCCAGAAAATCAGAATGAGGCTGACTTAGAAATAAGACATAGGATAGAACATGGAAAGACTTCAGGGGGCTGGGCAGTAGCATAGTGGGGTAAGTGTACATGGCGAGAAACACAAGGACTGGGAGTAAGGATCCTGGTTTGAGCCACCAGCTCTCCACTGGCAGGGGGTTTCCTTTACAAGCAGTGAAGCAGGTGTGTTGTTTTCTCTGGGGCTGGCTTCACGGGCGAGAGACAGAGATGACCAGAAACTCGTGGCTGAGTTGAGAACACAGTTTAATCTTTATTCACAAGAGGGCAAACAGTCCAACACCTAATCACCACACAATGTGCTCCTCCAATTTTCTCCTCTGGCGGCAGCGGCAGGAACTCAGGAAGTACGTAGGATGGGGGCGGGGAGAAGGGAGAAGCGTGAAAAGGCAAAGACTAAATCACAATCTCCTGGAGGCGGGGGGAGTGAGACCAAACCAATGTGAAGCACACCAAAAAATTCCCCCTTTTCTTTTTAACTAATTGACCATAGTATCAGGAGTGTGGGGTGAACAGAAACCTATATTGTACAGGCATTTTCAAAAAAGAAACTGGCTCAAACATGGAGGAACAAGTAAGCGAGCAAAAAGAACCAGTGTGCTGCCAAGGGAAGGCCTGAAGGGGGCGTTTCTTGTCTCTGTGGGCAAGGCTTTATCAGCTAAAGAACATTTCCTGCCTCTGTGGGCTTCTCTTGCCTCTGGGGCATTTCTTGCCTCAATGGGCATTTCTTGCCTCTGTGGGCATTACCTAGTACAGAGGAAAGGGGTATGGCCTATAGAGTCCCAAGGCAGCTGGCTGCAGTCAATCTTTGAGAAACCCAGCAGCGTAAAGGGAAGCTGCTAGTTTTGTGTAAAATGTCCAAGAGGTGTACCAGTGAGTCCGATAGAAGTGTCAGTCCAAAGCAGATGTCCATAGAAGAATGCCAGGGGGGTGGAACGTTGTATGAGGAAGGTCAGCTGCTGGAATTCTGCTTTTGTGTAGAGAACTTGACAGCTGCAATTCACTTACTTATGAAACAAAACTTGTAGCAGGTTAGAAGTTTACCACAATAGATAATTTGATGATTATAATTGGTTTAAGTATATAAATTTGGAAGGTCTTTTTTTTTTTTCATTTTAAGGCTTCTAACCAATCTAAGTGCAATAAAATGTGGTAAGGCAAAGAACTGTTGCTAGAGCCTCAGGCATCAGAATCATTAACATACCCATTGTGCAATCCACTATTTCTAATTGAGAAGGTATTTGAGAGCTTTACATATCAATAATGTCTTATTTAACCTTTTGTTACATCTGTATAAGATGGAGACACACCCTAGGTGTGCACAGGTTTTTTAGACCAAGTTAGTTAAAATATATTGATTTTTAAATAATTTTTACCTCAGACTTTAAATGTAAGTTAATTTTACCTTTATGACAACTATGTTGAAAACCTTTTTCATTTAATTTTGCCTGGTAAGAATGTAGCCTTAAAGTTACATTTTTAACCTTAAAGTTAATGTTTACCAAACTTTAAACACACACATAAACATGGTCTTCAATACACAAGGAGAAAAACTTTTGTTACGAAGACATGTCATTTTAAACATGAATTTAGATCTGTACTGTCTTAGTTGTTTGGGGGGTGCATTGTCCGGAGGTGGCTTCTTGTGCAACTTCAGTTTTAGGAATTGTAAATTGTGATCTTTTCATATTCCAGCTCCTCAGCCTTCAGAGCCGAGCTGGGGATCTTGGCCAGGGGGCCCAGTCCCAGAAGGGAGCCCGTGGTCTCCAGGTTGTCTGGGATCTGCTTAGACTTCATAGCTGGAGGCCAAGAGGGCAGTGCAGAAGGCGCAGGTTGAGGCGCCCCAGGCGGCAGCCTGGATGGGCTGCAGCCCTGCCTGCCATGCTCGCTGCCCTGCTCCCAGCGGCTGAGCAGCATGGAGGGAGCCCACGCCCAATGCCCAACGCTCCGTGCCACTCGGCAGCGAGCCAGCTCCTGCGGGAAGGCAGCGGGTGGAAACCAGAGTGTGGCCCAGAGAGAAATGTTCCAGAAACAGAGAAACAGTCTCATGAAGAAAGGGCAGAGGCCTTTGGAAACCTCTTCACAAGCAGAAAATCAGCCCATAGTGGATAGGTAGCCAAAGTCTTCACTTATCTGGGGGATGTGTAGGTCAGGTCCCACGTTGGTGCGCCATATGTCGTTTTTGCCGGGCTGGCTTCATGGGTGGGTAACAGATGACCAGAAACACACGGCTGAGCTGAGAATGCAGTTTAATTTTTATTCACGAGCGGGCAAACAGTCCAACAGCTAATCACCACACAATGTGCTCCTCAATCTTTCTCCTCCGGTGGCAGAGAGGAACTCAGGAAGTACGTAGGGTAGGGGCAGGGAGAAGGAAGAAGCACTAAACGAGCAAGGGATAAACCAAATCTCCTGGAGGAGGGGGGGGAGTGAGACCAAACCAATGTGAAGCATACCAACACAGGTATGCAGGTCTTTCTCTCACCCTTTCTGTCTTCCCCTCCTCTCTTGATTTCTCTCTGTCCTATCCAACAACAACAATAATAAGAACAACAATAACAACGATAAACAAGGGCAGCAAAAGGGGAAAAAAAGCCTCTGGAAACGGTGGATTTGTAGTGCAGTCACTGAGCCCCAGCAATAATTCTAGAGGAAAGAAGAAGGAGAAAGAGAATAAGGAGAAGGAAGAAGAAGGAAGAAGAAGAAGAAGAAGAAAAAGAAGAAGAAGAAGAAGAAGAAGAAGAAGGAAGAAGGAGAAGGAGGAGAAGAATGAGAAGAAGGATGAGGAGAAGAAGAAGTAGAGTGTATTTCTAAGTCTTCATTGCAAGCTTTTGTAGTAAACCTCAAAAGAGTAGGTCTAACCTCTTCCTCTTCTTCTAGCGTTTGCCCTTCTTCCATAGCCAGTCAACAGCGTCAGGTTGAAAGCTGTCAGGAGCTGCTTGTTGCTGGCTTTGAAAGTGACTGGGATCCATGTGGATTCAGTCGGCTAGGAAGGATTGTCAGTTTCCCCAATGAATGGGTACTTACAGAATGCACCACGAGAAGGTTGATCCAGTGCATCCCGTCTAACCTCTTAGAATACTGAGAATAAGGAGTTGGGCAGTAGCACAGAGGGTTAAGTGCAGATGGTGCAAAGTGCAAGGACTGGCATAAGCTCCCCACCTGCAAGGGAATCGCTTCACAGGCAGTGAAGCAGGTCTGCAGGTGTCTATCTTTTTCTCCCCCTCTCTGTCTTCCCCTCCTCTCTCCATTTCTCTCTGTCCTATCCAATGACAGTAACAACAACAACAGCAATAACAGTAATAACCATGACAATGATAGAAAAAACAACAAGGGCAAAAAAAAAAAGGGGGGGGGGGAAATGGTCTCCAAAAGCAGTGGATTTGTGGTGCAGGCACCCAGCAATAACCCGGCAATAACCTCCCTGGAGGCAAGAAAAAAAAAGGAATACTCAGAATACAGAAGTGTGATGGTAATAGCAGACAACAGAGATTAAATCATCCAGACAGGCAGGATCCATGGGACAAATGAGAATTTACCCAAGAGAACTTACAAAATTAATGTTTTGAAGACATGATGACAATGAAGGCAGACCAAAGAGATGAGCTGCTTTCTGTATTTAGTACCTTGGAGCCTAGAGACTGGCAAAATCTGGCAAACTGGAGAGAGAGAGAGAGAGAGAGAGAGAGAGAGGAAGACCAAGAGAGAGAGAGTAAACAGTCATGGGAGCAGGTAAAATTTCTATTAGAACTAGAAGTTCAGAGACTCCAGAACCTTTATCTGATGATCAGAGGAAGAATAAGTTTGACCTATGAAGAGAAAAAAGTGTGTTCATGTCAGTGAGATAAAATTAAAAGATTTTTTTAATTTTTAATTTTTTTAAATTTATTTATAAAAAGGAAACATTGAAAAAAACCATAGGATAAGAGGGATACAATTCAATACAATTTCCACAGCCAGAACTCTGTATCCCCTCCCCTCCCCTTATAGCTTTCCTATTCTTTATCCCTCTGGAAGTATAGACCCAGGGTCATTATGGGGTGCAGAAGGTGGAAGGTCTGGCTTCTGTAATTGCTTCCTTGATGAACGTGGACATTGACAGTTCAGTCCATACTCCCAGTCTGTCTTTCTCTTTCTCTGGTAGAGCGGGGCTGTGGGAAAGTGGGGCTTCAAGACACATTGGTGAGGTCATCTGCCCAGAGAATCACTATTTAACTAGTATGAGAGGGGAAAATTGATCAAATGTCTCAAACTTTTTAATACACAGGCCATAGGCTGAGTCTTTGATAGGTTGACTCTTTTAAAAGCTTAGACCAGGGAGAACAGAAGCAACTGGCGACATTACTCTGTAAGACATAGCTATCTATAAATAATGTCAAAGGACATAAATTATGGTGATGTTGTGTATGACACAGCAAATCCTAACAAAAGGATTTTCAAAGTTAATCAAATTGCCAAATAATTTGATTACAGCAATAATTATCTATTGCCTTCTTAAACCCTAAGACAGAGGGAACCTCCAGCCTCCTCTATAAAGCCTATATCTCTCCCAGTCCTGGAACCTCTGGGGAGGGGCTCACTTTCCTGCATGCTTCTCTCAATTCATACCAAATGATATTGCATCTGCTGATCCCAACCTAATCAACGCATTGAGTACCACCTCAGCATGATTCACTTCAGACTGTGTCCAGAGACTTCTGGTGTGCAATTTCAGCCCTTCAGCTTCATTACTCAGGTGAGACCTTTCCTTTCATAGGATTCTCTAGTTACATTTCAGGTATTTCACTTCCTAACAAAGTCCCAAAACCTCCTCCTAAGGTCCCATGAGATAGAACATATGTTCACGTGTATCCATAAATTAAGGCAAAATATATACCTGAAATCAAATGTGCACAATAGTCTGCAGTGAGCCAGTATATGCAGCAAGCAAGTAGAAAGACCTAAAAAGACACCATAAAGTTCCTAATGAAATAGTGTCTACTTAGACTTAGGTACCCTCCTCACCCACTTCCTACTACACTTCCCTCACTCACTCCAAAACTAACCTTATCAAAGCAAGAACTGCAAAAGTTGAATAAGGACAAGAGACTGACATACTTTAATGATGACTCTTTAGTCACTATCAGGCTACCCCATCAGCTAGGGCCCTAGTTGGGGAGTCCTGAGATTCTCAAACAGACTTCACTGGCCTAGACCTCAAATAGATCCCTCTCTCCATTATCACTGGTCATCTCCATCAGGAACAACACAATAGACCCCTTTGTGGGCCCCCATAGGACCTTGCCCTCAACTTGGATTAACAACGGTAGAGAATGTTCCATCCTCTGAAGGAAGGCTGGACAACATACTCTATGTTCCACCTGAGGAAGGTGGGTCCTAAAATTGGGGCAGATATTTTTTTCTTATATCTTACTACCTTTCAGCCACCAAGCTGCAGACACTACTATGACACCATCCTGACCTCCCCAGGCAGATGACCTCACCAATGTGTTCCAGAACCTCACCTCTCCAGAGCCCTACTCCACTAGGGTAAAATAGAAACACACTGAGTGGTATGAATTGACCTGCCAAGACCCATGTTCAGTGGAGAAGCAATTATAGAAGCCAGACCTTCCACTTTCTGCATCACATAAAGAATTTTGGTCCTTACTCCCAGAAAGGGATAAAAACTAGGGAAGCTTTAATTGAGTAGATAGGACATGGAACTATGGAGGTGGGAACTGTGTGGAATTGTACTCCTATATTCTTATAGCTTTATTAATCATTATTAAGTCACCAATAAAAATATCTCCCCTCTCCCATGAAGATATATAAACAGGAAAATTGAACACCATAGCCACAGAGTCTCCTGCTTGCATAACAAGAAAAGAACACTAAATGCAGAAACTGAGAAATACAAACAGCAGTGACAGAAAACTCAAATGACTAAACATGCAGAGAACTAGAAAAAATGAGAAAGATTGCAGAAAACTCATTATGAAATCACTTCAAGGAACTAAATTTAAGATTTATGAAATCAGCGATCATTTTACCAAAGAATTACAAGGCACAGAAATAAAATTCTGAACAGAACTATAGGACCTGAATGACACATTCAGTGAAATTCAGGTTGAGGTAAGAGGCCTAAGAAATATAGCTAATCAGGTGAAGGATAGAATATCAATACTAGAAGACATCCTGTGAATTTAAAACTCTTGGAGTTTAGGAAAAATGAAGCACTTCTCTACAAAATAGCAGACTCCATTAGAAAGATAAACATCACAGTTTTGCAATCCCTGAGGAAGAGGAGAGGAAGAAAAGAGTTGAAAGCATATTCAAATAAACTTTTGCAGAAAAATTTTCATGCATGAGAAGTGTTCAAAATATAGAAATCGAAGAAGGCAAATGCTCATTTAAATTTTTGAGTCTAAATCATCAGACACCAAGACACATCCTTGTAAAACTATCAAAAATAAGGAACAAGGAAAAAATACTGTAAGCTGCCAGGGAAAGGAAAAAAGTCACATATGAAGGTAAAACCACCAAAATTTCATCAGATTTCTCATCACAAACTCTAAAGGTAAGTAGGGAGTGGAATGGCTTATTCAAAGTATTAAAGGAAAAGAATTGCCAACCACAAATTCTTTATCCTGCTATATTACCTTTCAAATATGAAGGAGAAATAAAGATCTTTTCAAACACTCAGAAACTGAAGGAATTTTCCACTACCATTCCTACCTTGCAAGAATTACTGAGAGGAGTCCCACATGGAAGAAGCAAAGGAATTTCAACTTTTAAGGAGGTGATCATTACTGGAATAGAAACAGCAACATAATAGTGGGGGAAACAAGACCCAAGAAAGGGATTAACAAAATAGAGCAGCAAGGTTCAATGTTGGTGAATGAAAGCCAACTTGTAAAAGACTTTTGTATATATTGCAAGCTAGACACAATATTCATGATAATCAAAACCAAAATATAGCACAAAGACAAATAGAAAACATATACTGTAGGCAAGACCATCATCAAAAACCATTTACATAAAATAACAAAACAGAAACAAACAGGAAAAGAGTCAACAAAAACAGAGCAGTCTTGAAACAAAAACCAGAATGGCTATAAGCACACCACATTTATCAATAATCACTCTAAATATGAATGGCTTAAATTTGCTAGTCAAAAGATTCGGAGAGACTGAACAGATTAAAAAGCAAGATCCATTTAGTCTGTGTCACCTGGAGACATACATCAAAAAGAAAGAAATAGAAGCCCCAGGTGACAGATTGGAACTAGGTATTACAAATCAATAATGTGAACAAAAGGACAGAAACAGCTATTCTAATCTCAGACAAATTAGACTTTCAGACAAAGAAGGTGAAAATGATAGACATGGACACTACATATTAGTCAGGGTATCAGTCCAACAGGAAGACATAACCATCCTCAATATTTATGCTCCCAAAATGTGTGCACCCAAATATGTAAAAAGGTACTTAATGACCTAAGGGAGACATTGACAGTAGAACAGTATTAGTTGGAGACCTCAGCATACCACTCACAGCAAGAGATAGATCATTGTTGGTATGCATGAGACCCCTTCTGTTTCATTTGGTTTAAATCCCCCCTGCTTAACACTATTCTATTTACATAACCACTGCATTCTATTTACATAATCGCTGTTAACAAGCACCGCCCTCGCTCCAGGGCATTGGTGGTTCAGTGATAGGATTCTCGCCTGCTCTGCCCCCTCCTTGTCACACTCTGATTTTCACCAGTCACTTTTCTCTCCACCCTCTCTATGTCACATCCTGTTTCCACCCTACTTGGCAAGTATATATAAAGACAGCATTGTGAGTTTTAGGGTACCTAGAGTTTAGCTTAGCTCGGCTGCGTCCTGCATGAATAAAGAGATACTGCCTACAGCTCAACCATGATGAGTCCCTGGTCGTCTGTTACCCTCCCGTGAAACCAGCCCAGCAAAAACAACATAACCCATCGAAAACAACAGATCATCAGGACAAAAAAAAAAAAAATCAACAAGAAAATAAAGCCTTAAATGAAGTCATACATGAAGTGAGTTCAACAGATAGATTCAGAACCTTTAGTCCCCCCTCCAAGAAAATATACACTCTTTTCAAGTGTACATGGAAAATTCTTAAGGATTGACCATATTTTGGAACACAAAGACAGCCTTAACAAGGATGCAAATATTGAAATCATATAAAGTATCTTTTCTGATCATGAGGCTGTGAGGTTAGAAATCAAACACAAGAAGAAACAAAAATTACAACCAAACTATGGAGACTGTATAATACACTTCTGAATAATATCTGGATCACTGAAGAAATCAAAAGAGAAATTGAAAATTAATTCTAGAACAATGAAAATGTAGAGACCAGACCCTGTGGGATACATCAAAAACTGTCCTAAGAGAGAAATTTGTAGCAATACAGGCCTATATTAAAAAAAACAAAACAGATTTCAAATAAACTATCTACATCATAACTAAGCCAAATAGAAAAAGAACAACAAAGAGACCCAAAAGTAAAATTGTCAAAATCAAAGCAGAATTAGTGAAATAGAATCTGGAAAGACAGTCCAAAAGATTAATAAAACTGGTTATTTTAAATGAACTAATGAAACTTTGAATTAATGAAGCTTTTGAAATGAATGAATGAAGCTTTGAAATCAACTAATAAAGCTGGTTATTTGAAAGGAAAAATTAAATAGATAAACCACTCACAATAAAAAGAGAGAGAAAGCCAAAATAAAAAGTCAGGAACAAGGGGCTGGGTGGCCCACATGGTTATATCAGTTGATGCCAAAAAGGCATTTGACAAGATCCAGCACCCATTTATGATAAAGACATCTCCCCCCAAACTGGAACGTTCCTCAACATAAAGACCATTTATGGCAAACCCACAGGTAACATCATTCTGACTGGGGAAAGGCCTAAAGATCTCCCCCTAAAATCAGAAACCAGATGAAGATGTTCACTATCTACTGTTATTCAACATAGTCCATGTGGTCCTCACCACAAAAATCAGACAAGAAAGAAATATTAAAGGTATACAGATTGGAAGAGAAGAAATCACTATTATGACATGTTATTATACCTAGAGAAGCCCAAAGACTCCACCAAAATACTACTGGAAACAATTAATAAATTCAGTAGAGGAGCAGGATGCAAAATCAGTACACATGAATCTGTGGCATTTATGTTTACAAACAAGAAATCAGAGGAAAGGGAAATAAAAGACTCAATCCCACTTACTATTGAGCCAAAAAGATAAAATACCTTGGAGTGAATATCATGAAGGAAGTGAAGGACCTTTACAATGAAAACTATAGGATGTTGGTAAAAGAAATAGAGAAGGATACACAGAAGTGGAAGAACATTCCTTGTTCCTGGATTTTAAGAATAAATATTATTTTAAAAATTATCTTTATTTATTTATTGGATAGAAAATAAGAGGGAAGGAGGTGATAGAGAGGGAGAGAGACAGAGAGACTCACCTGTAGCCCTGCTTCACCACTCACACAGCTTTCCATTTGCAGGTGGGGACGAGGGACTTGAGCCCCAGTCCTTGTGCATTGTAACATGTGCACTCAAGCAGGTGCACCACCACCCGTCCCCTAGAATAAACATTATTAAAATGGCCATTCTACCAAAAGCAATCTATAATTTTAATGTAGTCTCTATCAAAATACCAATGGAATTTTTAAGCAAATTGAACAACTTGTCCAAAAATTTATATGGAACCAAAAAAGGCCATGAATTTCCAAAGCACTTCTGAGAAAAAAGGAAAAACATGGAGGTATCATGCTCCTTAACTTCAGTTTATACTACAAAGCATCATTTTCTCTAAATTTATCTATATTATTGTGTGTATCAATAGTTTATTTACTTATTTGTTTTTTAGTGTTTATACTGTATCCTTGATCTATATCTATATCAGTAACTCTGGTTTGTTGTAATGACATTCATCTAGGTGGCAGCTGGTCTTCACGGATACTCATCTACTTCTCCATATCCCCCTATTTGTTCTCAGTTGGTCTAGGATAGCCATGTAACAATTCTTATTGTTGCTAATTATCTATCACTCCACCTACTCACTTGATCATCAGTTTGTTTCTTCAGCTTTTGTTTCCTTGAGGACATGGATAGTATCATAAAGGAATGACCTCAACTTTGTACCACTTTTTATTCTGATGGTTATGGCCTTTATTTGGTGCAGGTGCTTTGTGTTGTCTCACCTCTTCTATTAAACTTAGAAAATTCTATAGAGTATGTCATCATCTTTCTCTTCTAGTGGCAGCCATGAAATTGTGTAAGATTGTGTAAGATTGTAAAATGGTAGTAAAATGGTAGTATCTTTCCTTCATTCCAGTTTGGGGTAAAGAAGCAGCTCATTGGAAATAAACCATTATCTAAACACATCCTTCTTACTTTATCTAACTCTTCCAGAGCTCTGCTCTGCTCCTCTCATTGTCTTTGAGCTATTTTTATAATGCAGCCTCCAGGCTTTTCACTGGCACTCATTCTGGTAATATGAATCCACTGCTCCTGGTGGCCATTTTTTTTCTTGCCTCTCCCCTTCACTTTATTCAATAGTACAGAGATAAATTGAGAGGGAATGGGGGAGATAGATAGATAGATACCTGCCAGCTGTTTGACCACTTGTGAAAGGTTCCTGATGCAGGTGGGGAGTGGGTGATTGAACCTGGATTCTTGTGCATAGTACTCTGTGTGCTTTACCCAGTACACCACCATCCAGCCTCCAGAGGAAGAATTCTTGCTGAATTCCACATACCAGGAATTTAAATTTGATACACCTGTGGAGCTCTGAATCAAGAAGGGTCCTCTGCTGGGAATACTGTGAGAACCAGGTTGAGCATGGTGAGGCTTTTCCCACTGAAAAATGGGGAACTGAGGAAATGAATCTCCCTGTCAGAGCCCCTCTTGTTAAGGTAGGGCTGGGGAGAAAATACAGGTCCCAGTTTTCGCTTCCCTATCAGCCACTCCCTGTTTCCAGAAACCCTGAATTTTACTGCCTCCAGAGGCTCGGCACTCCTTAAAACATTAAGCCAGCTCCCCTGCTTCACCCTGCATTACTTGATACAATGGCCCGCTCTTTTATTATCTATATATCAATGCTCTGCTTTGTCTAACAAATGACTTAAAGTCTCCTCCCTATTTCCCTGCAGGGTATTATTAATCCTACCAGTTAAACCCCTAGCAACAGTTGCTAAGGAAGTCCCTACCTTTCCTAGCCTTCTTTACCTTTCTCTGCCCCTTTCCTAACCATGTATGGTATTGTCAAGCTACTTCCATTTCTGACTAGGGTCTTCCATTTTCCGGCCTCTAAGTGCTTGCATGGGTGGACCAGGAGGCTGACACCAGACCTTGCATTTTGCACCATATGGCCCTTGCATTTTTCACCATGTGGCTTAACCCAGTGTGCTACCACCTGACTCTGGGGCGTTTGGATGAATAAAGATTTGAATGGCCTTGATTCCATGAGCTCGGATCCTGGGTGATTTCTCTCTTGCATCACTAGCCCGACAGTTCTCAACCTGGACACTATTGCTATTGGGGCTGGCCCATTCTTTGAAGTGGATTGCCCTGCACATTATAGGATATTTAGCAGTACTCCTACCCTCTACCCTCTCCCTACTGAAAATCAAAAGCACCAAACCCCTTCTACAATTTTAAATCCAAAAGTATTCCCAGACTTTGAAATATATCCTCTGGGAGGGCTAAGGAAAGGATTAAAATCCGTATGGGAATCACTGTTAGATATTCTAGATCTGACTAACTAGTAAATTTGCCTCCTGTTTTTTCTTCAGAGAGCCAGAAATGCCCACCAGGAGAAGTGACCTCCCCTAGACTTTCCTTGCTGAGCCCTTTCTCTCAGTATTTCTGAACATCATAGGGCAATAGAGGTCAGACAGGGCAGACTTGGTTCTCTGGGTGTCTTGGTGCAATTAGAAATTCCCTGTATTTTCTAAGTCATCTTTTTGATTAAGTATTTAAGTTGTCTTTCTTCTGTGAATGCCTATGCCCAGCAGAGAAGTAATTACAGAAGTTAGGCCTCCTATCTTCTGCACCCCATAGAGATCCTTGGTCCATATTCCCAATGGGGTAAAGAATAGGGACCCTTCCAATAGAGGGGATGGGATATGGAACTCTGTAGGTACTGTATAGAATTGTAGCCGTCTTTTTAAATTTTGCCTCCAGGGCTATTGCCAGGGATCAGTTCCTGCACCATGAATCCACTGCTCCTGGAGGCCATTTTTTTCCCTTTTGTTGCCCTTGTTGTTGTAGCCTTGTTGTGGTTACTATTGTTGTTGTTTATGTCATTTGTTGTTGGATAGGACAGAGAGAATCGAGAGAGGAGGGGAAGACAGAGAGGGGGAGAGAAAGATAGACACCTGCAGACATGCTTCACTGTTGGGTTGCATCTCAGGGGAGAGAGACGAGACCGGAGTGGAGGGGGAACACAAATATTTATTCATGTGGGCACCCCAGAAATGGGCAAGAGCAGGGTGCTTTAGGCCACGTGGAGCTAGCAAAATGGCTGCCTCCCACTATGCCTAACAGCCCTTCTCTGGGTCGCCATAGAGAGGAAAAAAACAAGAGAGAGAAAGGCTGAAGCAGGAGGGCTTTTATGGGAGAAATTCCAGAAATGGCAAGTCAGGATGGGATTGGCTAGCAAAGGGGGTGGAGAAAACAAGGGACTCTGGGAAGGTAGAAAGTTTCTGTAGCAATTGTTGCTAGGGTTTCAGCTCTCACAGGAATGGGCGATACCTTGAGGGGGCAACATGGTGGATATCTGTAAATAAAACTTGCATGGAAATATAATGTTTTGTGTGTCCTGCCAATGTTCTACCACATCTGCACAATTACCCAACCCTTCACCTCCTGTGAAGCGACTCACCTGCAGGTGGGGAGTCAGGAGCTCAAACCGGGATCCTGATGCCGGTCCTTGCTCTTTGTGCCACATGCCCTTAATCCGCTGCCCTACCACCTGAACCCAAGAATTATACCCCTCTTATCCCACAATCTTGTTGATCATTATTAAATCACTAATGAAAAATTGTCTTCCCTAATTTTCTTCCAAAGTAGTGAAGAAAAATAGGGAACCACTTGAACTCAAAATCCAGAGGTGAAGTGTAGGTTTAGTTCACCTTCTGATTGGCCAATTTGACAAGGTAAAGAATGAGTACATGGGAATAGGCCTCCTCAGTTTGAAACAAGAGGAACCTAGGAAATGAGATTTGGGGTCTTGTTTTCTGTAATGTCCAGCTAGGCCTGACTTCCTTTTTCTCTTTTCTTACTTGGGTGCATTTTATTATTTCTAATTTCAGCATCCACGCTTATCTTCAAGGCATATGTAACTTGCCAAAGCATCTTCTCAAGACTTGTTAATGCCTCAGTGTTACCAAGTCAGATTTTTCTTAGCTGCTACATAATTAGTTAATCTGTTTGCTTTCACTTTACTGGAGGAGAGTTTTCAGTTCTTGTGCTGTCTAGATCAGTAGCTACTAATCACTTTTTTATTTATAAAAAGGAAACATTGACTAAACCATAGGATAAGAGAGGTACAACTCCACACAGTTCATACCACCAGAACTCCGTATCCCATCCCCTCCCCTGATAGCTTTCCTATTCTTTAACCCTCTGGGAGTATAGGATGCAAAAGGCAGGAGGTCTGGCTTCTGTAATTGCTTCCCAGCTGAACATGGGCATTGACATGACAGGCTGATCCATACTCCCAGCCTGTCTCTCTTTCCCTAGTGGGGAAAGGCTCTGGGAAAGCTGAGCTCCAGGACATATTTGTGGTCTGTCCAGGGAAGTCTGGCTGGCAACATGCTAGCATCTGGAACCTGGTGATTGAAAAAGAGTTAACATACGAAGCCAAGCTACCAATCACTTTTAGTGTAGCTCTTTAAATTTTCAAGTGTCGAATGAAATGATGTTTAAAATAAGTGTTCTCAATTGCACTGATCAAGTGCTCAGTAGCTGCATAGAGTGGATAGTTATTGTACTGGACAGCATCAACATGGCAACTCTCCATCATTACAGAAAGTTCTCTTATACAGCCCTGAAAGCCAAGTGCTTCAAATGCTCCATCTTCATAGACTTGGGTATATTTATCTGTTTTAACCTGCTGACTGTTTTTGTAGCTGTTATTTTTAACTTCTCTTCCTCCCACCCGTACATCATTCAATATTGGACTTGGGCTTGTCTTTTTCAGTTTTGTGGCATAATTGCTAAATTCCATCAACTGCATAGGAACAGAGAGCTAACAGGATGAACCCACACTTGTTTTTCTTTGCACAGCAAAGAGGACAAGAGGTGTTGCTTAGGTCTTTTTCCTACTTTGCCCTTTCCACAGAGCATCTCTGAGCAATTTAATGAAGAATTCCCTGATGCTATTTTAAATTCTCCATGGCATGTGGCTTGGGATGTGGGAGGTACTCTCTCTAAATTCCATGACTAATAAATGCCTCTTTGGTCTTACTGATTGAACAGAACTTTTTTTTTTTTTTTTTCAGATTCAAGACTATGCTGAAAGGTTAATTTAGCACTGGGGGTTCTAATGTGAAAGTGTGTATATTCCAGTCATTAGGTTATCATCCTGAGGTCACATTCATGCCTGCCCATGCCTGCTGATGTGGGGAAAAAAAGTTAATCATTGTTCAGTGAAAGTAGCCAGATTAGACAGAAGATGGAGTTGTTGTTCATACTAAGCCACACATCATCCAACCAAGATTTCTTTAGTTGATGCACCAAGAAAAGCATGGCCAGGTTAGTCACTAGGTGCTTGCTCTTTTAGCACAATGCCTAACCTGTCTCCAACACTTTTATTTGTCAGTAACTATCTGAAAGTAACTCTGATTTAGCCTATCAGCAAATGCCCAGTACACCTTCCTTGTTCTTGATCCCTTTGGTCTGTAAAATTTTTTATTTTTAAAATTTTTTATTATATTTATTTATTTATTGAATAGAAATAGCCATAAACTTTGAGGGAAGGGGGTGTTAGAGAGGGAGAGAGGCAGAGAGACACCTGCAGCACTGATTCACCATTTGCAAAGCTTTCCCCTAGGGGACTGAGGGCTTCAACCAGAGTCCTTGCACACTGTAACATTTGCACTCAACCAGGTATTTCACTGCCTGCCCCCTTGCAAAATTCTTTAGATGTATACAGATTTCCATAACTCCTTTTTGTCAACCTGTATGCTGCCCAACTCATCACTAGGTCTACTAGATCAGTAAATTGTAATTTCAAGTTCATTTCTACTTTATTCACAGAACTTTTAATTTCCTATCTGTAAAAAGCTGAAATAATATACCCTCACAAGATCATTGTGGGAATTTCATTCAGGACATTTGTACCATTCCTAGCAGAGCTATGGTCTAGATCTATGATTACAAAAGAAGATTTTTTTTTCTTGTGCCCAGTGTCTCCTCTGACTCTAGAGCTGCAGATGTTCATGTCATGTGTGATGGTGACATTTTATAGTTTTTTTTCCATCTATATGAGTTTTGATCATCTAAAGAAAGGGGTTTTTCTCTTGTGCTTTGATGGGTTTCACTGCTTTTAAGAATATATATATGTATTCCTGGCAGATGATTGCAGAGGTGATTTTTGACATCAAGTATGCCTTCTTAGAGTAGGGAGGCTAGTTAGTAGTCTTAACACCACTGACTAACAAATTAATCAATGCTGAATTTGCACTTATTGCACAGCCATGTTGGTTTTGTACAAAAACTAAAAACAGCTTCATCTTGGTCAGAGGAAAAGAACAAACTTTCAGATGAAAAAAAAACTTTAGTTTTACTTTCTCAAGAATTAGATATGATTGTGTTTCATGGAATCCTTTTGTGGGATGAAGATTTGGAGAAACCCTGGGCCAGCAGTGGGTGTCTGGATCTGTTCCTGGACTGTGGTTTATATGGGCATTATCCATGGGGCTTTTTATGATTGTGCTATGGGTTGCCTTGTCTCTTAGATGAAGTTGGTAAAAGAATTGTTACACTTGCATTTCATTTTGCATATAGTACAGAGGGAAGAATGTTGAACCAGGGGTCAGGATGACTATGTTCCAACCCAGATCTGTCATTTACATGTCAAATCCCAGACAGTCATGTGGTTATTTGGGTTACTATTTCTTTTTCAGTAAAGCAGAACATCAATACTTTCTATGCCTTTCTAAGAGAAAAAAAAAAGTACTTGGGAAAGTGGATATGGTAGGTTTGTATACACATAAATATATATATGCATTTAGTTCTGCCTTTGGGAATATAATCTGTTGGTATGCTTCTAATTCTGCTTCTAAAAACCCCTTCTGTTTCATTGGTTTAATACCCCTGCTTAACACTGTATTCTATTTACATAACCGCTGTATTCTATTTACATAACCACTGCAGGGCATTGGTTTAATCCCCACTGGTTCATGATGTGTTTTTGCTCTGCCCCCTCTCCTGTCACACACCAATTTTCACCAGTCACTTTTCTCTCCACCCTCTCTACGTCACATCCTGTTCACACCCTACTTGGAAAGTATATATAAGGACAGCATTGTTAGTTTTCGTTTTAGTTTAGCTTAGCTAGGCATAGATTGTGCTGCATCCTGCATGAATAAAGAGATACTGCGTACAGCCCAGCCATGAGTCTTTGGTCATCTGTCTCCACCCACGAAACTAGTCCGACAATAATCTTTCTATTTTTATGATCAAAGTGAGTATTACCTTATTTACTCCATCAAATCCTATTATAAAGAATGTAGGTAATATTTTTAGGAAGAGAAGGAAAGGGACCATCTTGATTCCAGTTAGTATTAAGTGGAATTAGATTTCTGGCCCAAATATCGTCAACACTTTTCATGATTTGTCTTGTACAAGTAAAAAAAAAAATAAAAATAAACCAAACTTCCATTGGAAAATGAATTCTGGAACATGAGATCACCTGGTAGAATGTACACTTAAAATTTTTTTATATTTATTTATTTATTTTCCGTTTTGTTGCCCTTGTTTTTTAAAATTGTTGTTGTAGCTATTATTGTTGTTATTGATGTCATCATTGTTAGGATGAGAAAAATGGAGACAGAAGGGGAAGACAGAGGTGGAGAGAAAGATAGACACCTGCAGACTTGCTTCACTGCTTGTGAGGCAACCTTCCCCTGGAGTTGAGGGCTGGAACCATGATCCTTACTTGTGCACCATGTGCACTTAACCCACTGCGTTACCACTGGACTCCCAGAATATACATTTTTATCATGCATAAGGACCTACATATTACCATATGAGAGAAGACACAAAGAAAAGGGGGGCATGACTACAACATTGTTCCACCCACTTATGGGGCTCTCTCTCCCTTATGTTTTGGCACTGGGACTTGAACATAGTGGTCACTGTCTAAACTCCTGGGTGATGGATGTAGCATTTATCATGGAGATCTGTGCTAAACCAGATGCAGCAACAAGTCCTATAATTCTTCACCCATGAGCTCTGCAGTCACAACATTCCTTTTTCTCTTAACATATGTTGGTATGTTTCATATTGGTTTGGTCCCCTTCCCCCCACCTCTGGAAGATTGTGGTTTAACCCTGCTAGTTTTGTGGGCCGCTTGTCCCTGGCCCAAAGAACCCCTACAGACATACATGGTTCCAGCAGCAGCCGCTGAAGGAGAATGATGGGGAAGCACATGGTGTGGTGATTTGCCCACTCGTGAATAAAGATTAAACTGCAGCTTCTCGGCCCAGCCGTGTGTCCCCGAGTCTCTATCTCTGTCTACCGCTGTGAAGCTAGCCTGGCCTGCTGGAGCCCCAAACTTTAACAACAAACGTAGATAAAAACTCATACACTTTATAAAGGGGGAAAATGCATGCCTTTTTCTAGCTTATCTCTGAATAGATTACTCTGCTCCAGCTTCCACTCATCTTTGCTGAGGGCATTTGAGTAGTGATGAAATAAAATAATTAGACACCTTGTATCAGATCAGAAAATTCAAGGCCAGAAACAAAATAACCCAGTCAGACCATAACAGTTCTAATTTGTTTGTTTTAATTAGCATCTTTTTTCTCCTTGGCATTCTGACTAAGGTTGCAGAAGGTAACACAGTAGATAAAACATTAGACTCTGAAGCATAAGGTCCAGAGTTCAATCTTCAGTGTCACATATTCCAGAGTAATATTTATTTCTTCCACAGTTCTAGTTTTTAAAACAAACAAACATGAAATGTTTCATTTACATGAAGAAAAGGCATAAGACACAGGAGGAAAAAAGCTTATTTTCAAATTCAGTGCATTAGAGAAATTCAGGTGGGAATTGAAAAAAATAATTTCTTTGAAAACCACTTTAGTCATATATACATATACACACACACAAGAGTTCAAGATTTTCAGAATCTCAGTAACTCTGGGTTGCTTCCAGGTTTTAGCTATTATGAATTGTGCTGCTATGAACATAGGAGTACACACCTCTTTTTGGTTGGGTGTTATGGAGTCCTTGGGGTATAACCCCAGGAGAGGAATTACTGGATCATATGGAAGGTCCATGTCTAGCCTTCTGAGAGTTTTCCAGACTGCTCTCCAGAGAGGCTGTACCAATTTACATTCCCACCAGCAATGTAAAAGGGTTCCTCTGTCCCCACAACCTCTCCAGCATTTGTTGCTGCTGTCCTTTTGATGTATGCCATTCTTACAGGAGTTAGGTGGTATCTTAGTGTTGTCTTAATTTGCATTTCTCTCACAATCAGTGACTTAGAGAAGTTTTTCATATGTTTGTTAGCCTTTTGGATCTCTTCAGAGGTGAAAGTTTTGTTCATATCCTCTGCCCATTTTTGGATGGGGCCATTTGCTTTTTTGGTGCTAAGTTTGCTGAGCTCTTTATATATTTTGGTGATTAGTTTCTTGTCTGATGTATGGCATCTGAAGATCTTCTCCCATTCTGTGAGGGTCTCTTTGTTTGTTTAATAGTTTCTTTGGATGTGCAGAAGCTTTTCAATTTGATGTAGTCCCATTGGTTTGTTTCTGCTTTAGTCTTCCTTGCAATTGGGATTGATTCATCAAAGATGTCCTTGAGGTGTAGGTGGGACTGTTTTACCAATGTTTTCCTCTAAGTATTTGATTGTTTCTGGTCTGACATCCAGTTCTTTGATCTATTTGGAGTGATTTTTGTTTCTGGTGAGATAAAGTGGTTCAATTTCGTTCTTCTGCAAGTTACAACCCAGTTTTCCCAGCAACATTTATTGAAGAGAGCCTCCTTCTTCCATTTAATCCTTTGGGCCCCCTTATCAAAGATTAGATAGATGTCCATAGGGTTAAGTGCACGTAGCGCAAAGCGCCAGGACCGGCTTAAGGATCCTGGTTAAAGGCCCCGGCTCCCCACCTGTACAGGAGTCGCTTCACAGGCTATGAAGTAGGTCTTCAGGTGTCTATCTCTCCCCCCCATCTTCCCCTCTTCTCTTCACTTCTCTCTGTTCTATCCAACAATGACAACATCAACAACAACAATAACTACAACAATAAAACAACAAGGGCAACAAAAGGGAATGAATAAATATTATTAAAACCCAGTTTTCCCAGCAACATTTATTGAAGAGAGCCTCCTTCTTCCATTTAATCCTTTGGGCCCCCTTATCAAAGATTAGATAGATGTCCATAGGTGTGGGGATAGAATATCATCTCTTTTATTGCAGTATAGTATTCCATGGAATATACATGCCATAACTTCTTTAGCCAGTCAGTCATCTGTTGATGGGCATTTAGGTTGCTTCCACTCTTTGGCTATTGTGAACAATGCAACTATGAACATAAAGTGGATGTGCTTCTTTGAATTAATGTTTGAGTGTCCACTGGATAAATGTCTAAGAGAGGGATTGATGGATCATGAGGTAATTTCATTTTTATTTGTTTAAGGATTCTCCATATAGTCTTCCAAAGCGTCTGCACCAGTTTGCATTTCCACCAGCAATATAGCAGAGTCTCTTTTTCTCCACAATTGCTCCAACATCTGTCATTTCCTGTTTTGTTGATGTAGGCCATCCTCACAAATGAGATGGAATCTCAGTGTAGTTTTAATATGAATTTCTCTAGTAGTAAGTAAAGTGTTTGTGGGTTACATGTATCTCTTCTCTAGAAAACTGTGTATTTAGTTCTTTGGCCCACATTAAAAAATATTTATTCATTCCCTTTTGTTGCCCTTGTTGTTTTATTGTTGTAGTTATTGTTGTTGTTGATGTTGTCATTGTTGGATAGAACAGAGAGAAGTGAAGAGAAGAGGGGAAGATGGGGGGGAGAGATAGACACCTGAAGACCTACTTCATAGCCTGTGAAGCGACTCCTGTACAGGTGGGGAGCTGGAGCCTTTAACCAGGATCCTTAAGCCGGTCCTGGCGCTTTGCGCTACGTGCACTTAACCCTCTGTGCTACTGCCCACATTTTTACTGGATTAATATTTTCTTTTGTAGAACTGTGCCAATTTTTTACATGTTACAGAAATATCCTGAGAACAGCTCTGAGAGTGTTACAGCTCCAGGGTGAGTCTGGTGGAATCTAGCAGAATCCTGCCACAATAGACCATCTGCCTGACTTGGAACCAACTGCCTGATTTGGAAAACCACTTATATACCCTTCAAGCCTGGGCAGCATGCACTGACTGGTTACAAAGTGGTACATTTGATTGGTTACAAGTGGTACATTTGATTGGTTACTAATCAGGTGTGTTCAGAAGTAATGTGTGAATGGATTGGTTACATTGTGAATCATCAAGGTACATATAAGAGAAAGGATGAGGTGGATTGGGTACATTCCACACCCAATCCGGACTGCCAAGATGCAAGTGAATACAAAATAATACATACAATTTGATTGGCTACATTCTCAAATGAAATGATTTAACCTGATTGGTTATGTTTCTAGTCTCCTAGGTTTGCTGAAATGCAGGAACAGCAGATATACCTGTCTGACTATTGTGCAATTGGGGACCATTTTATTTCATATGTATGCCAGATGTGTGATGTGTAAATATCTTCTCCCATTTACTGGATTGCCTGGCTATCTTTGCTTTGTTTGCATTTGATGTGTAGAAGCTTTTTAGTTTCATGTATTTTGTTTTTTGTTTACACTTCCCATGCCCATGGGGTTGAGTCTCCAAATACATTTTTGATGTGATATGATGATCTTGCAAAGTTTTATTGACATTTTTCTTTTACCAACATATTTTAGAGTTTCAGGTTTAATATCCAGGTATTCAATCCTTTCTGATTTGATTTTGGTATATGCTGTTAGTTGGTGGTCTAGTTTCACTTTTCTCCATGTGGCTGTTCAATTTTCCTAGCACCATTTGTTGAAGAGACCTTCTTTATTCCTTTGAATCATTTTGGCCCCTTAGTCATATATTAGATGGCTGTATGTGTGGGTGTATCTCTGGGCTCTTGATTCTATTCCATTATCCAAGTGTCTATTTCCATTCCAGTAGCATGCTATTTTAATTACTATTGCTTTGTACTATAAACTAAAGTTGGGGAGTATGGCATCTGGCAACTTGTGGTTCCACACAAGTTTTTGGACAAGTTATTCAATTTTCTTGAAAAATGTCACTGGGATCTTGATAGGGATTGCATTAAAATTGTAAATTGCTTTGGGAAGGGTGGCCATTTTAACAATGTTAATTTTTCCAATCCAGGAGCAAGGAATATTCTTCCATTTCTGTATGCCATTCTCTAGTTCTTTTAACAATGCTCTACAGTTTCCCCTGTGAAGGTCCTTCATCTACTTTTTGAGATTTACTCTAAGGTGTTTGTCTTTTTTATTTTATTTTATTTTATTTATACAAAGGAAACACTGAAGGAGTCAGGCAGTAGCACAGCGGGTTAAGTAAACATGGTGCAAAGCAAGGACCAGCATAAGGATCCCAGTTCGAGCCCCCAGCTACCCACCTGCAGGGGAGTCGCTTCACAAGTGGTGAAGCAGGTCTGCAGGTGTCTATCTTTCTCTCCCCCTCTCTGTCTTCCCCTCCTCTCTCCATTTCTCTCTGTCCTATCCAACAACAATGACATCAATAACAACAATAATAACTACAACAATAACACAATAAGGGCAACAAAAAGGAATAAATAAAAATTTTTTTTAAAAAAAGGAAACACTGACTAAAACCATAGGATAAGAGGAGTAAAACTCCACACAAGGTATTTTGTCTTTTTGGGTTTCAGGGCTAGGAGAAATGTGGATTTTACAGAGAATAGGAATGGTTCCTTGTAGTCTCAGAAAGAGTTTAAAATGGCAATAGTTAATTATTACAAGAAAGTTAGTTGGGAAATAGTTTTTCTTTGAAAACCCAGTGGTTGGAATTTGCCATAATATACTTGACCTGACCATAAGCCAGAGCTGATAAGCACTCTGGTCTCTCTGCCTCTTTCTCTCAGTATCTCTCAAACATTAAAAATTAATAAATGAAATATTTTTTAAAAATATTATACATGTGGTCTATACTAGTTTCTTCTCAAGCAATCCTGCTGCTGTGAACACTCTTTTTTAAAAAAATAGTTTGATTTATTTATTATTAGAGACAGAAATTAAGAAGGGAGGAGAGAAAGAGAGAGAAAGAGACACTTGCAGCCCTGCTTCACTACTTGTGAAGCTTTCCCCCTTCAGGTGGGGACTAGAGGCTAGAACTTGTGTCCTTGCACACTGTGATGTGAATACTTAACCAGGTGTGTCACCTTCTGGCCCTGTGAACACTCTATCTATAGCATGGTTCTTAATTGGGAGTGTGTGTAAGGAAATCCATGAGCTAGGTCTCTTTTTCAAGTACCAGAAATTTGACATGTGCCTTATTTATAAATGTAGATAACAAACCACAAAAGTATTAACAGGACCTTTTGTTATACATTAAGATCACAGATATTTTCCTGTCACACTGCAGCTGCCATCATTGTCTGGAATCATCCTCTATGCTCATCATGACCTGAAATAATGATCAGTATGAAATCCACTGCTAGAATGTCATCATGTAGCAAATGCTTTTGAGAAGTACATTTTAATAACATTGATTTTTCCCTATTGTTTTGTGTATTCTGAGAGAGGTCTGTAGGTTTGACACAGACATTTTGCTATTATGAGTCAAGGATTATATTCAGAGTCAAGAGCTAATGAAAGTAGTCCCATGGCAACAACTTTAGATTTACTAAATCAAGCTTCATTTACAGCTACTTATGTTGTTTCAATTTGTGGTACATGTTCACTCTCCAGTTTTTACTCATTAAAAAGCACTTTATTACAAGATGAGATGTAGACACACATTGCTTAGTTAGTATTATGAAGCAAAACACATTTGTAACTATTCAGACCAGGAAATGGAACTCAGAACCAAGTCTATAGCATCTGAATTCATTCTTCTAAATGGAACTACTCCCACAGATTTTTAAAGTAATCATTTTCTTATGTTTCTTCACAGTTTTATTAGAAAATATTCACCACCTAAACACTATAGTTTAATGTAATCCTTTTTTTTTTAATCAGGAGGATTAATGGTTTACAGTAAATACAGTTGTTGGTACATGTGTAAAATTTCTCAGTTTTATGCAAAACATTCTCATCACAGCTTAGGTCCTCTCCCATTATGGTGCACCAGGGCCTTGAAGCCCTCTGCCCTTCCTACTACCCACCAAATACACCAAATCCAGTCCAAGTTTTACTTTGTTTTCCCTTTCTGTTCTTATTTCTCAACTTCTGTCTATGAGTGAGACATCCCATATTTATCCTTCTTTTTCTCTTATCTCACTTAACATCATTCCTTCCTTCAAAATCCATTGTTTTTAATTTTCTTTCTTTAAAAATTTCTTTACTAGGGGTTTAATGGTTTACCGTCCACAGTAAGATACAATAGCTTCAACATGTGTAACATTTCTTGGTTTTCTACATTTCCATTCAACCACCATTAGGTCTTCCTCTGCCATCATGTTCCAGGACCCAAACCCTATCCACCATTCTAAAGTCTTTTACTTTGGTGCAATACACCCACTCCAGTCCAAGTTCTCCTTTGTGTTTTCCCTTCTGTTCTTATTTTTCAACTTTTGTTTATGAGTAAGATCATCCCATATTCTTCATTCTCTTTCTGGCTGATCTCACTTTATAAAGTTTCTTCAAGCTCCATTCAAGATGAGGTGAAGAAGGTGAATTCACCATTTTTAATAGCTGAGTAGTATTCCATTTTGTATTTAGATCACAACTTTCTCAGCCACTCATCTGCTGTTGGACCCTTGGGTTACTTCTAGGTTTTGACTATAACAAATTGTGTTACTAGGAACATTGTTAAACAAAAATTTTTTCAGTTGGATGTGATTGAGTCTTTAGGATATATCCATAGGAGAGGTACTACTGGGTTATATGGTAGGTCCATTTCTAGGCTTGTGAGGGTTCTCCAGACTGCTCTCCAAATATGTTAGACCAATTTACATTGCTACCAGCAGTGCAGGAGTGTTCTTTTGTCCCCACAACCTCTCCAGCATTTGTTGCTGCTACCTTTTCTGATATATGACATTCTCACAGGAGTGAAGTGGTATCTCATTGTTGTCTTTATTTGCATTTCTCTGACAATCAATCAGTGACTTGGAGCATTTTTTCATATGTTTGTTAGCCTTTTGAATCTCTTCCTTGGTGAATATTCTGCTCAGACCCTCTCCCCATTTTTGGATGGGGCTATTTGTTTTTTATTGCTGAGTTTGGTGACTTTTTATTTTTTTGCCTCCAGGTTATCACTAGTGCTTGGTGACTGCATCATCACAAATACACTGCTACTGGTGGCCATCTTTTTTCTATTGTTGTTGTTGCTGTTATTATTGTTGCTGTGGTTATTGGATAGGACAGAGAGAAATTAAGAGAGGAGGGGAAGAGAGGGATAGAGAAAGACAGAAACCAGCAGACTTGCTTCACCACTTGCAAAGCATCCCCTCCCTGTAGGTGCCTGGGAGTTCCAACCATGATGCTTGTGCCTATCCTCACTTTGTACTTAATCTGGTATGCTATCACCCAGTCCCCCGCTGAGTTCTTTATATATTTTGATTAGTAGCCTCTTGTCTGATGTATGGTATGTAAAGATATTTTCCCATACTGTAAAAGGGCCTCTTTGTTTGGATAGTGGTTTCTATTGCTGTGCAGAAGCTTTTTAATTTGATGTAGTCCCATTGGTTTATTTTTATTTGAGTCTTCTTTGTAATTGTATTTATATCATTGAAGATGCCTTTAAAATTTACTCTAAGTATTTGGTCATTTCTGATCTAACATCCAAGTCCTTGATCCATTTGGAATTTACTTTTGTGTTTGGTGAAATAGAGTGGTTCACTTCCACTCTTCTGCAGGTTTCAACCCAATTTTTCCAACACCACTTGTTGAAGTGATTCTCCTTTCCTCATTTAATAGTCTGGGAACCTTTGTTAAAGATTAGATGACCATAGGTGTGGGAGCTTATTTCTGGACTTTAAGTTCTATTCAACTGGTCAATGTGTCTGTTTATATTCCAGTACCAAATAATCTTGATAAATTCCATCATTTTAAAGAATATCTCATCTCTTCTCATTTTTTGTAGCGTTTTGATCATGAAGGGATTTTTGGATTTTATCAAAGGTTTTCTCTGAATCTATTAATATAATGATATAGTTTTTGGTCTGGTCTTGCTTTTATTAATGTGGTGGATCACACTGATTGATTTACATATTTTAAATCAACCTTGCATCCCTGGGATAAACCCAACTTGATCATGATGAACTATCTTTTAAAAAAAAACTTTTAATTTTTTTATCAGAAATTCAATATTGATTTACAAAATTACATGTCAGAAGAGGTATAAGTCCATACCATTCCTGCCACCAGAGTTCTGAATTCCAAGTCCTTCCACTGCAAACCACCACAGTTTTCCCAGTGTTGCAGATATGGGTTAACTGTTATCTCTACAACTATCTTGTCTACATTTGTACATAATTGCCCCCTTTTTCTTCCAGGTCCAATCCTCTCTCCCCCTGAAAGCCACACACAACCCTATTACTACATCCAAATATCTCTAACCTTTCCATCCTCTCTGTGGGGACTGATGGAGCTGGAGTTCAAGCTATCTTACTGTCTTCCTCCTCCCCCACTGGAAGTATGGATCAGCATTGTTTTTGGGATGCAGAAGGTAGGACTTCTGGATTCTGTAATTGCTTTTCCACTGGATTTTGGCATTGGCAGGTAGATCCATATCCCCATCTTGCTTCTATCTTTTCCTAGTGGGGTAAGTCTTTGGAGAGGTGAGATATCAGGACTCATTGGTGAGGTCATCTGCTCAGAGAAGCCAAGGTGGAGTCATGGTAGCAACCGTAACTTGGTGTCTGGAAGTCACTTAAAGTCTCACTTAAAGTGAGACAAAATGGTTAGTGAACAGGAACCAGAAATTGGAACAGAGCAGATGAGATTAGGGATCTTAGGGTGGAAAGAGGCTCCAGGGTCCATTTTAGTCATAATGAATAATCTTTTTAATATACTGTTTTATCCTGTTGGCAAGAATTTCATTCAATATTTTAGTATCTATATTCCTCAGAAATTTGGCCTATGGTTTTCATTTTTTGTTGTGTCCCTGTCTGCTTTTGGTGATGTTGGCTTCATAGAAGCTGGAAGGGAATTTTCCTGTCTTCAATCATTTGGAAGAGATTTAAAAGTATATGTATTTCTGGTGAGATAAAGTGGTTCAATTTCATTCTTCTGCATATTACAACCCAGTTTTCCCAGCACCATTTATTGAAGAGAGCCTCCTTCTTCCATTTAATCCTTTGGGCCCCCTTATCAAAGATTAGATGTCCATAGGTGTGGGGGTTTAGATCTGGGCTTTCAGTTCTGTTCCACTGGTCTGTGTGCCTATTTTTGTTCCAGTACCAGGCTGTTTTGATGATGATGGCCTTATAATATAGTTTGAGATCTGGGAGTGTGATGCCTCCATTTCTGTTTCTTTTCCTCAAGATGGTTTTGGCAATTCTAGGTATTTTCTGGTTCCAAATAAATGAATGTAGTTTTTGTTCTATTTTCTTAAAGAAGCTTGGTAGAACTTTGATGGGTATTGCATTAAATTTGTATATGGCTCTGGGGAGAATATTCATTTTGATGATATTTATTCTTCCAATCCATGAGCATGGGATGTCTTTCCATTTCTTGGTATCAGTTTCTATTTCCTTGAAGAGTGACTCATAGTTTTCAGTATACAAGTCTTTCACTTCTTTGATCAGCTTTACTCCTAGGTATTTTATTGATTTTGTTGCAACAGTGAATGGGAGTGATTTCTGGATGTCTTTTTCTTTAGTTTTAGTGTTTGCAAAGAGAAATGCCACTGATTTTTGTACATTGATTTTGTAGCCTAACACCTTGCAAAAATCAACTCCAAATGGATCAAAGACCTGGATGTCAGACCGGAAACTATCAAGTACTTAGAGGAAAACATTGGTGAAACACTCTCCCACCTAAACCTCAAGGGCATCTTTGATGAAACAAACCCAACTGCAAGGAAGACTAAAGCAGAAACAAACAAATGGGACTAAATCAAAGTTAAAAGCTTCTGCACAGCCAAAGAAACTATCACACAAACAAAGAGACTCCTCACAGAATGGGAGAAGATCTTCACATGCCAGACATCAGACAAGAGACTAATCACCAAAATATACAAAGAGCTCAGCAAACTTAGTACCAAAAAAGCAAATGACCCCATCCAAAAATGGGCAGAGGATATGAACAAGACATTCACTTCAGAGGAGATCCAAAAGGCTAACAAACATATGAGAAATTGCTCTAGGTCGCTGATTGTCAGAGAAATGCAAATAAAGACAACACTGAGATACTACCTCACTCCTGTGAGAATGGCATACATCAAAAAGGACAGCAGCAACAAATGTGGGGACAGAGGAACCCTTCTACACTGCTGGTGGGAATGTAAATTGGTCCAGCCTCTCTGGAGAGCAGTCTGGAGAACTCTCACAAGGCTAGACATAGACCTTCCATATGAGCCCGTAATTGCTCTCCTGGGGATATACCCCAAGGATTCCATAATGCCCAACCAAAAAGATGTGTGTACATCTATGTTCATAGCAGCACAATTCATAATAGCTAAAACCTGGAAGGAACCCAGGTGCCCAACAGCAGATGAGTGGCTGAGAAAGCTGTGGTACATATACACAATGGAATACTATGCAGCTATTAAGAAAAATGAGCCCACCTTATCTGACCCATCTTGGACAGAGCTAGAAGGAATTGTGTTAAGTCAGCTAAGTCATAAAGATAAAGATGAGTATGGGATGTCCCCACTCATCAACAGAAGTTGAGAAAGAAAAACAGAAGGGGAAACTAAAAGCAGGATCTGATTGAATCGAGAGCAGGGCACCAATGTAAAAACACTGTGGTGAAGGGGGAGGGTGGCCATTGGGCTTCCTGGCATGGCGGGGGGTGGGGGAGACAGGGGTGGGTGATGGGGATGGGACACAGTATTTTGGTGGTGGGAGTGGTGTTTATGTACAATCCTATTAAAGTGTAAACATATAACCCACTATTTAATTAATATGAGAGGCAAAAAAATGATCATATGTCTAGAACTTCTTAAAACACAGATTGAGTCTTTTTAATACATAGGCTGTCTTTGATATGTTGTCTCTCCCAAAATCCTAGACCAGGGAGAACAGAAGCAACCAGCAGCACAGCTATATACAAGATGTTGTGTATTATACTCCAAACCCTAACAAAGGGACTTTCCGAAGTTAACCCTATCACCAAATAATGTGACGATAACAATAACTATCCATTGTCTTCTTGAACCCTAAGACAACAGGAACCTCACATTTCCACTATAGAGCCTATATTCCCCCCAGTCCTGGAACCTTAGGGTGGGGCCCACTTTTCTGCATGCTGCTCTCAATTCCAATCAAATAATACTGCATCCACGGATCTCAACCTAATCAATGCAAGGAGTGCCACCCCAGCATGCTTCACTTCAGACTGTGACCAGAAACTTCAGGTGTGGAATGACAACCATTCAGCTTCATCACTCGGGTGAGACCTTTCCTTTCATAGTATTCTCTAATTCCATTCCAGGTGTTCCACTCCCCAACAAAGTCCCCAAACCTAGATATAGTCCAGGTCCCCTGAGATAGAGCGTAGGTTCACACGTGCCCGTTAACTAGGGGAAAAATATATACCTGAAAGCAGAAGTACACAGGAGCATGCAGGGAATACCCCCCCAACACTTCATCTGCACTATTTCAGTCTTTAGGTCCATGATTGTTCAACAATTTGTCTGGCTTTGTATGTTAACTCTCTTTTTAGCCACCAGGTTCTGGATGCCAGCAAGATGCTGACCAGACTTCACTGGACAGATGACCCCATCAATGTGTACTGGAGCTCCACTTCCTCAGAGCCCCACCCTACTAGGGAAAGAGAGAGGCAGACTGGGAGTATGGATCGACCAGTCAACGTCCATGTTCAGCGGGGAAGCAATTACAGAAGCCAGACCTTCCACCCTCTGCACCCCACAAGGATCCTGGATCCATGCTCCCAGAGAGATAGAGAATGGGAAGGCTATCAGGGTAGGGGATGGGATATGGAGATCGGGTTATGGGAATTGTGCAGAATTGTACCCCTCTTATTCTATGGTTTTGTTAATGTCTCCTTTCATAAATAAAATAAAATAAATAAAAAATAAAAGTATAGGTATTAACTCTTCTTTGAAAGTTTTGTAGAATTCATTTGTAAAACCACCTGATCCAAGACTTTTATTCTTGAGAAGGCTTTTGATAACTGTTTCAATGTCTTTCACTGTGATTTGCCTGTTCATATTTTCTAGTTCCTCTTTGTTTAATTTTGGACATTCATTTGTATCTCAGAACTCATCCATTTCTTCCAGGTTTTTTGACTTGGTGGCATATAGTTGTTCATAGAAATCTTGCATAATACTTTGAATTTCTGTGATATCTGTTGTGATATCTCCTCTTTTATCTACAATCTTACTTATTTGAGTGTCTTTTCTTTCTTTCTTTTTTTTTTTTTGTGAGTTGCCGGGGGCCAGCCCCAGCAGTTTATTAGGGTTAGCCTGGAGGAGGAGGGGCATTGGCGAAGAATGAAGAATGAGAGAGGAGTGAGTTGATGCTGAATCAAGCTCAAGCAGACATCTCTGTCTTACTTCAGCAGAACTTTATTTTTATAGTCTCTTAAGGCTTAGATCATTAAAACAAAAATCACCAAGGTATAGATTATTAAAACAAAAATCACCAAGGCTTTAGTCACTATTACAAAAATCACCAAGGCTTTGATTATTAAAACAAAAATTACCCAGTAAGAACAGGTAGGGAACACCTCCTGCTTTGTGGAACATTCACATTCCAGGGGCACTTTCCTCCCTAGAGATCAAATCACAGTTTCTATGTTTTTTGTTATTCCTGTACCTGTGTGCTAGGAAGATGTCCTGTTGATTAAGATTAATATTCTGCCTGTATGTTTATGACATTCTCTTTGCCCTATGCATCAGAAGCCAATGGTTCATAGAAAGTTTAAGCTTGTTATGTTTCTAGGGGCCTTAAGAAATTGAACAGCCCATTCTTCATAAAATCTGTTCCATTGTTTGACCAAGGAGTTTTGTTTTGTTCCTTACTGAGAAGGCACCAAGATGGTGCTGACCTGGCCAGCCTACCATAAAGTTAAACTCTCTAGCTGGAAACCATCTTCTGTGTATGCTCACTATGTGACCTAGGTTCTTGTGTCCTATTCCTGTATAAGGAGGTGGGAGCTTAGTGGTGGATGATAGATTAAAAGGCCCATTGTATCTACGCAGGTACCATAACTTTCCATTAATTATTTATGTTACGTAAGGTGGCCCCTCCACTGTGGGAACCACCAATCTTTCTCTATATTTTAGGGAGAAAGCTAAAGGAAGTGGTGTAGATAAAGGGGAAAACATTTTTCCTATTGGGGCTTCCTGAAAAATTCTGCATTACTGCTATTGCTTGTTTTATTATGATCAATCTTACAGAGTGCAGTGCAGTTTTTGTCATTATTTTTGTCATTTGGTCAGGCTCTGAACCTGGCCATAGGTAAACAAGACCACACAGAGCTTAATCATGGCAAAAGGCAAGATGGTTTCAGTTTGGCCTGGAGAGTCCAGCTGTGCTGAACTTCTTGCGAAGCTGGTACCATGTCAAGCAGCTCGCATGGCAGCGCCTGTGCCAGTGAGTCTAGCTAAGGGTTTGTCAATTTTGTTTACTCTTTTGAAGAGCCAACATTTAACTTCATTGATCTTTTGTATGGTTCTTTTATTTTCATTGTTATTTGTTTCTACATGAATTTTAGTGATTTCAGTCCTTCTGGTTGCTTTAGGATTCCTTTAATCCTCTATTTTAAATTTTCATTGTTAGTAGCAACAAATAGTGGAGAGGCTTTGGGGACAAAGGAACCCTTCTGCACTGCTAGTGGGAATGTAAATTAGTCCAAACTCTGTTGAGAGCATTCTGGAGAACTCTCACAAGACTAGACATGGACCTTCCATATGACCCAGTAATTCCTCTCCTGGGGATATACCCCAAGGACTCCATAACACCCAACCAAAAAGATATGGTTACATTTATGTTCATAGCAGCACAATTCATAGTAGCTAAAACTTGGAAGCAACCCAGGTACCCAACAACAGATGAGTGGCTGAGAAAACTGTGGTATATATACACAATGGAATATTATACAGCTATGAAGAACAATGAACCCACCTTCTCTGACCCATCTTGGATGGAGCTAGAAGAAATTATGTTAAGTCAGCTAAGTCAGAAAGACAAAGATGAGTATGGAATGATCCCACTCATAAACAGAAGTTGAGAAAGAAGAACGGAAAGGTAAACTCAAAGCAGGATTTGAATGAATTTGTAGTAGGGCACCAAAGTAAAAATCTCTGGATTGAAGGTGAGGGTGGATGTTCTTCTTCACTGGAGGGTGAGGAGAGGGAGGATGGGATGGGACACAGCCTTTTAGTGGTGGGAATGTTGTTTATATACACTCCTATTAATTTGTAGTCATATAAATCTCTATTTAAGTAATGTGAGAGGGGAAATTGACTGAATGTCTCAAATTTTTAATGCACAGACCATAGGCTGAGTCTTCGATATATTGACTCTCTTAAAAGCTCAGACCAGGGAGAACAGAAGCAACTGGTGGCACAACTACTATATACAAATAATGTCAAAGGACATAAATTATGGTGATGTTGTGTATGATACAGCAAATCCTAGCAAAAGGATTTTCAGAGTTAATCTAATTGCCAAATAATATGATTATAGCAATAACTATCTATTGCCTTCTTAAATCCTAAGACAGCAGGAACCTCCCACTTCCTCTATAAAGCCTATATTTCTTCAGTCCTGGAACCTCTAGATAGGGGATCACTTTCCTGCATGCTTCTCTCAATTCATACCAAATAATATTGCATCTGCCGACCCCAACCTAATCAATGCAATGAGTACCTCAGCATGATTCACTTCAGACTGTGTCCAGAGATGTCAGGCTTGGAATGTCAACCCTTCAGCCTCATAACTCAGGTAACACCTTTCCTTTCATAGGATTCTATAATTACATTTCAGGTAGTTCACTTCCTAACAAAGTCCAGAAACCTAGATATAGACCATTTCCCATTTTAAAGGGCATATGTTCACATGTATCCATAAATTGGGGCCAAATATATAACTGTAAGCAAAAGTACACGATAGTCTGTGGTGAGTCAGTATAAAGTAACTAATGAAATAGTGTCTACTTAGACTTGAATACCCTCTTCATCTACTTCCTATTATACTTCTCTCCAAAGCTAACCTTATCGAAGCAAGGATTGAAAAAGCTGAATAAGGGTAGGAGACTGGCATACTTTAACGATGACTCTTTAGTCACTATCAGGCCACCCCATCAGCTGGGGCCCTAGTTGGGGAGTCCTGAGATTTGCAAATAGACATGATGTGCTTAGACCTCAAATAAATCCCTCCTCCCAATGTTACCAGTCATCTCTATCAGGAACAACACAACAGACCCCTTTGTGGGCCCCCATAGGACCTTGCCCTTAACTTGGATTAACAATGGTAGAAAATGTTCTATCTTCTGAAGGGAGGATAGACAACATACTCTGTGCTCCACCTGAGGAAGATGGGTCCTGAAATTGGGGCAGCATGGAATGTTCCTACTCATGACCACAGTATGTGAGCTTAGATCTACAGGGATGCAGAGGTCACATAGGCTCCTAGGCTGAATATGGGCCCCAGATCACATCAAATTGATGGGGTGTTCAGTCAACAATATTTATACACCTTTCCCATATTTGGGAGCTACTCTATTCCCTGATACAGCTTTCTGGTCCTTTTTCCAGTCATGACATCATCTCCCCAGACAATAACTTGGATCCACCTGTATATCAGATTTCAGGCTCAGGAAAAAAAAAAAAAAACCTAGTATAGCCACTGGCCCTTTGGAATATAACTAAAATAGGTTCATGATTAGTCAACAATTTGTTTGGCTTTATATGTTAACTCTCTTTTCAGTCATGAAGTTATAGATGCTACCATGATGCTAACCAGACTTCCCTGGACAGACAACCCTGGAGCTCCTGGAGCTCCTCTTCCTCAGACCCCTGCCCTTAGGGAAAGCAAGAAACAGGCTGGGAGTATGGATCAACCTGTCAAGGCCCATGTTCAGTGGGGGGAGCAATTACAGAAGCCAGACCTTCCATCTTCTGCACCCCACAATGACCTTGAGTCCATACTCCCAGAGGGATAAAGAATAAGAAAGTTATCAGGGTAGGGGATGGGATACTGAGTTCTGATGGTGAGAATTGTGTGGAGTTGTACCCCTCTTATACTATAGTTTTGTCACTTTCCTTTTTATTAAAAAAATTTATTGTTACATTGATTCTTTCTAGTGTATTAATTGTTCTTTCATTCCATTGCTTACCTTAGAATTTATTTGTAAATAGGCAAAGCCTAGTCCTTGCTTGATCTGGTGCATGGATTATGTTGATTGCACTCTCCTGACAGTTTAATATGTCCTTTATCCTAGACATTTCCTGCAACTTGGCAGTGGAACTAGAAATTGGTTGAATTCAAGTTCCCTCTAGCAGAAGTTTAGGTAACATAGTTATCTTCCGTCAGGGGTTCTATTATATCTCATTATCTCTTTATGTGATGTTAGTGTGGATTGGGGTCAGTGTCAGGGTACAATGGCTATATGGAGCCGGGAAAGGGTAAGACCAGTAACTAGAAGTTCATCTGCTCTTTATTATCACTATGCACAGTAATCTTTTTCTTTAATTTTTTTAAAAAAATTTATTTTTCTTTTTGTTGCCCTTATTCTTTTTTATTGTTATTGTAGTTATTACTGTGTTGTTATTGATGTTGTCGTTGTTCAGACAGAGAGAAATGGAGAGAGGAGGGAAAGACAGAGAGGGGGAGAGAAAGATAGACACCTGCAGACCTGCTTCACCACCTGTGAAGCGACTCCCCTGCAGGTGGGTAGCCAGGGGCTCAAACCAGGATCCTTTTGCAGGTCCCTGTGCTTTGTGCCATGTGCGCTTATCCCGCTGCACTACTGCCCAGCTCCCTTTGCACAGTAATCTCAACCATTGTGGTCATAACATCCTTATGGTTGCATGGACCCTCTGTACCAGAACAAGCCTTGGTGTGTTTGTGCTCTTGGAAACTTTGGAATTGGAGTTGTTCTGCCAGACACTTAATTGTTCTTTATCCTGTTTGTTCACACACACACACACACACACACACACACACACACACACACACACACACACACACACGATCCAGGACTTCTGCCAGCTGGATTTCCTCATCAGTACAGCAGAAGAGCAATAACCTCAAGTTTCCCTCCTAGTCCTCCAAATTTTATAGTCGGTTCTTGGGATGCTGAGGTAGACCCTGAAGGGATTAATTTTAGCTGTTGTCTCCAGGTGCACACATCTGCACTAATCTGCAGTTTATGGTTTTAGCCCGGTTGAAAGAAAAATATAGGCTCAGGATAAAGACATCTTGGCATCTGGCCTCTTTTCCAGGCTACCTGTATGTTGCTTGCTAATGTCCTTCTAGCACCCTCCAGGTTTATCTCTCTAGGTATTCCTCTAACCTGATGATGCATAGAACTGAAAGATGCCTTAAATAAGGAAAGGCAACTGATCAAACCCACTTTTCTGTGAAGAAGAGAAAGATGCTGCCCAAGGACGCAATGACTTCAACACATGGGCCATGGATTACTAAACCGATGTCTCATCTGATCCAGTGGTACGGATCAGTGCCTCTGTCACCTGCTGAAGTGAAGATGTAATAAACTGCAGTGGCCCCTTTTATCCATGGTAGATAAGTTCCCAGACTATCTCCTCTCTCTCTCTCTCTCTCTCTCTCTCTCTCTCTCTCATATATATATACAGACTTCTAAAGCATACATTTTCCTTTCTTTTCTATCCTTGCTTTGTCTCAATAAATGTTCATCTCCCTGAAACTTAGCTGTTTCTCTTGTGACTTTTCCATGTAGGTATCAGTCAAGAACCCTACTGGCGGAGTTTAGAGGGATGTTTTGTATCTTTTGCACTGCTCCTTCTTATGCCCATGCTATCTATCTTATAAACATTAAAAATGATGAATTTATCTTTTTCACCTTGTCTGGGATGGAGCTTAAACGAATCATGCTAATTGAGATAAGACAGAAAATAAATCTGTAAAACATTAATCTCCCAATAAAGAAATAATAAGGAAAAAGAAAAAAAAAGGCAGAAAAGAAGAATGAGTATAAGATAAACTCACTCATAGACAGATGTTGAGAAATAAGAACAGATAGTGGAAACAGAATGTAAAACTTGGACAGGGTTTGATGGATTGCATCAAAGTTAAGAACTTATGGGATGAGAGAGCTTTCAGGTCCTGGTACATAATGGTGGAGGGGGAACTAAGCTAGTGGTAAGAATGTTTTGTAGAAAGCTGAGAAATTGTACACATGTACCAACAACTGTATTTACTACTGGCTGTAAACCATTAATTCTCTCAATAATAAAGGATGAAAAAAAGAAATATATGTTGCCATCAAGGTTAAAGAGGACAAGAAACATTGCTCCCACAGGGAGCTCAAATAGAGAACTTTTGAATCTAGAAACCTAGGATCCTAAAGAACTCACAAGATGTTAGAAACACCCAGGGCCACTCTCTAGAGAGGAAGAGGGACTATAAACTGCTGGCATTTATAGTTGAGTTAGCTTGATAAGAAAATATGTTGCATAAAGTGGCATTTAAAAGAGAAGTTCCTTTGCCTCTTTAAAAGAATGAAAGGGTTAAAAAACAAACAAAAAACCCTCAACCTTAATGAACTTAATATGAATATAAAGATTTATACATTCTCAGTAAAGCATTCATTAAATAATGGACTTCCCTCCTAGTTAATTTATTTTAGGGATTTAAATATGTCTTTCACATAGCATCTATTGGATTTATGTCATGAACTGGAGTTGATTAGGGAATTGAAGAGCTCTGGAAATCCCTAAAATTTCTGGAGAGAACTTCTATGAATGAAAAGATAATCTTTTAAAGTTCTGAAATAGATTTTCAGAAAGTTGGAAAAATTATGTATTTCCTGTATACCTTTCACCCAGATCCCACAAAAGTTAACTTTTTTCCATATTTGCTTTGCCACTCTCTCTGTATATGGACATTTTTGCTATTTATTCTCAGTCACTTAGAAGTGAGTTGAAGATATGACATCTAATTTTATATTTATTGTTAAATATTTGGGGGCAATTTTCATACAAACTACGACATTCTTTTACTTAACCCAATACTTTTATCAAAATCAAACATTGGTACAATATTGCTTCTACTCTAAAGACCTAATTTAAATTGTGTTACAATAACACTAGTAAAAACAATGGTTCATAACCATGTAAAATTTAATCTTTAATCAAAATTAGTTTCATTTCTTTCTTCCCTTTTTGAATTAGAGCCAGATATTTTGTATAAAGTCTTTGAATCTGGATTTATCTAATATTTCCTCATGTTCAGATCTGGATTGTAAACTCTGTGGTGGGTTACACGCCTCACATCTCTAGTAAATGCAGGGAATTATATTTAACTTTACTTTCTCTAGGTAGATATATTATTACAATGAAATGTTTTCCTTTTCTAATCTTCCTAATGATATATTTGAATTATTCTTCCAGTTTGAGGAGAACCCAGAGTGCCAGATATTTTCCTAGGACCCAACAAAGTCTTGCTACTAATTATAAATTTATCATCACTCTTCTACCTCTTGTAAATAAGCTAAAAGATGACATATTTCTAACTAATTAAAGCACATTAAACTTCACAAATGTTTAGAAGGATGCATGGCAGAGTTGGGAAGGAATTATAGTCATCAAACTTGCAAGTTCTTTCAAAATAAATAGGTTTTTCAAAATGCTAACTGGTGATTCAAACAATCCTTAACACTTTAAAGAATTCGCCCTGGAACTACTGAATCTATGTGGATAAGTTTTGAGAACTTACTTTTAAAGAGAGATTTATTTATTGTGTGTGTGTGGGGGTGGGTGAGTACAGAGCATTTCTCTGTTGTATGTGGTGCCAGAGATCAAACCTGGGGTCTCGTGCATGAAAGTCCTGTGTTCTACTATGGAGCCACCTCCCTAGGCAACTACTTTTATTCATAATACCTTTAATGTAATACCTTTATAGACACTACATATCTACCTATCTGTTTATCTTCCTCTCTGTCAATCCATATAATTGACCCTTGAATAACACAAGTTTTAAATGCATGGGGTTATATATTGCAATGAATTTGTTAGAAACAATTTTTTAAATTATGGAAAATCAAAAAAAGACCTGCATATGAAGATTTGGGGTCATACTCCCAGAGGGTTAAAGAATAGGAAAGCTATCAGGGGAGGGGATGGGATACAGAGTTCTAGTGGTGGGAATTGTGTGGAGTTGTACCCATCTTATCCTATGGTTTTGTCAGTGTTTTCTTTTTATAAATAATAAAAATAAAAAATGCAAAATAAAACAAAAACAACAAAAAAGGAAGACCTGCAAATGAACGACATAGTCTAGACATGTCATAAATAAAGCAAAATGAGGTATGACATGCATGCATAAAGTGTGTGTAGTTAGTGTATTTTATTACTGAAGATTATGAAACACACAAATTTATCACCAGCATTTGTCAAACCTTTTCACAGAAACACTTAGAGGCCAGACACAGCACTGTTTTTTGTCAAGAGAAATATAAACTAACATTATTGGTAAGGTTTCAGACCAACAGCTGGCTATTAATACTTAAATATGAGGAGTGAAAAGTTACCTGTGAATATTTAGCTGTATAGGGTCAGTTTTCCTGCAGTATAGATATAACCAAAAATAGATAAGAAAACAGATTAAAAGTAGATTAGATGCAGTATCAGTTGATATGAGTCAAGAGAAGCCTGATGCAACAAAAACAAAACAAACAAACAAAAAAACTCACTAGTATAGCCACAGGCCCTTTGGAATGTAACCAAAATATGTCTACTAGCCATCTACAAAACAGAGACCTCCCCAACTCTTCATCTCCACTATTCCAGCTTTTAGGTCCATGATTGGTCAACAATTTGTTTGGCTTTGTAAGTAAATTCTATTTTCAACCACCAGGTTCCATATGCTAGCATGATGCCAAGCAGACTTCCCTGGACAGACAACCCCACCAATGTGTACTGGAGCTCTGCTTTCCCAGAGCCCTTCCCCACTAGGGAAAGAGAGAGGCAGGCTGGGAGTATGGATAGACTAGTCAACACCCATATTCAGTGGGGAAGAAATTACAGAAGCCAGACCTTCCACCTTCTGCATCCCACAGTGACCTTGTTTCCATACTCTCAGAGGGTTAAAGAATAGGAAAGCTATCAGGGGAGTGGAGGGGATACAGAGTTCTAGTGGTGGGAACTGTGTGAAGTTGTACCCCTCTTATCCTATGGTTTAGTTAATGTTTCCTTTTTATAAATAAAAAATTAAAAAAAAAAGAAGCCTGATGGAAAATGAGCCCCATCATTGAGGTTTGCAGAACTAGGAGAAATAAGGGTTTTATAGAGATTGGAGAGGGTTCCTGTTGTCTTTGGATTTAAGAAGGCAATAGATAGTTGTTGTTATTATAACCAAGTTATCTGGAAATTTGTTTGATTTTGAAAGCCCCATTGCTAAGATTTTCTGTATCATACAAGTCCTCACCAAGATTTATGTTATTCAGTGCTATTTACATATAGATGTATCTTATATAGTGAAGTTGCTTCTGGTCTCTCTGGTCAAAGATGATAGGTGATTTCATATTTCAAGAAAAAAGTCGTTATTAGAAATGTACTAACAATTTAAGCCTACTGTTAAAATTAAATTGTTACCAATTTGAAATCTTAAGTGTTTAGATTAAAGCAATATATACTCAGAACTGGGATCTATGCATTGAAAAGTTTGAGACATTCAATCTATTTTCACCCTCTAATATGATTAAATATGATGTGATTTATAAGACCATAGGTTAATGGAAGTGTATATTAACACCATTCATGCCACCAAAGTTCTGTGTCCCCCTCCCCTTCTCCCCGCCACTGTAGTGAAGTTAAAAATCTATCCTTACCCTCCACCCAGAGTTTTTTTTACTTAGGTGCAGTACTCTAAAATAGGTCAAATTCTGCTTTGCATTTCCCTTTCTGTTCTTCTTTCTCAACTTCTGTTTATGAGTGGGATCATCCCATATTCATCTTTGTCTTTCTGACTTATCTCACTTAACACACACTTTATGCATGCATGTCTTACCTAATTTTTCTTTATTTATGACATATCTAGACTATGTAGTTCATTTGCATGTCTTGTTTTTTGTTGTTGTTTTATTTTGCATTTTTATTTTTATTATTTATAAAAATAACTTATAATTCCTTCTAGTTTCATCCAAGATGGGGTGAAGAAAGTGACATCACCATTTTTAATAGTATTAAATTAAATATTAGTATTTAGTATTCCATTGTGTATTTACATCACAACTTTCTCAGCCATTCATCTCTCGTTGGGCACCTGGTTTGCTTTCAGGTTTTGGCTATTACAACAATTTGTTGCTGCTATATACATAGGTACACACAAATATTTTTGGATGGATGTGATTGAATCCTTAGGAGAGGTATTACTGGGTCATATGATAGGTCCATTTCTGGACTTGTGAGAGTTCTCCAGACTGCTCTCCACAGGGGTTGGACCAATTTACATTTCCACTAGCAGTGCAGGAGGGTTACTTTGTGACCAAAACCTCTCCAGCATTTTTTGCTGCTACCTTTTCTTTTTCTTAAAAAAAATCTATTTTTAAAAATTTTAATAGTGATTAAAATTGATCTACAAAATTACAAAATAACAGGGGTAGAATTCCACACTGTTCCTGCTACCAGAGTTCTGTGTGCCATTCCCTGCAGTTTTCCCAAGGTCACAGATATGGGATGATTAATATTTCTATAATTATATATATATATATGCCCATTTTTTCTTTTTTTTTTCCTTATAAAAAAGAAATATTGACAAAACCATAGGATAAGAGGGGTACATCTTCGCACAATTCCCACCACCAGTCCTCTGTATCCCATCCCCTCCCCTGATAGCTTTCCTATTCTTTAACCCTATGGGAGTATGGACCCAAGATCATTGTGTCTGGCTTCTGTAATTACTTCCCCTGCTGCTACCTTTTCTGATGTATGACATTCTCACAGGAGTGAGGTCCTATCTCATTGTTGTCTTTATTTGCATTTCTCTGACAATCAAATGACCTGGAGCAAATTTTCATACATTTGTTGACTTTTTGTATCTCTTCCTTGGTGAATAGTCTGTTCATATCCTCTGCCCATTTTTGGATTGGGTTATTTTGTTGTTGTTGTTTCTAAGTTTGGTAAGCTCTTTATATTTTTTAGTTATTAGCCTCTTGTCTGATGTATGGCATGTAAAAATCTTATCCCACTCTGTGAGGAGTCTCTTCATTTGGGTGATGCTTTCTTTTGCTGTGCAAAAGCTTTTAAATTTGATGTAGTTCCATTGATTTAGTCTTCTTTGCAATTTGGTTTGTGTCATCAAACCTTAAACTCTGAGGTTTAGATGGGAAAGAGTTCTGCCAATATTTTCCTCTAAGTATTTGATAGTTTCTGATCTAACATCCAGGTCCTTGATCCATTTAGAATTTACTTTTGTTTCTGGTGAAATACAGTGGTTAAATTTTATTCTTCTGCATATTTCAACCCAGTTTTTCTAGTACCATTTATTGAATAGCCCCTCCTTCCTCCATTTAATAGCTTGGGCCCTTATCAAAAATTAGATGTCCATAGGTGTGGGAATATATTTCTTGGCTTTCAATTCCATTCCACTGGTCTGTGTACCTGTTTTTTACAGTACCAGGCTGTTTTGATTATGATGACCTTATAATATAGTTTGATATCTAGGAGTATGATACTTCCATTTCTATTTCTTTTCCTCAAGATTGTTTTGATGATCCTAGGTGTCTTATGGTTAGGTAGATAGGAAGTGGAAAACAAAGATAATTAGAATGTATAAAAACACATTAGGTCACACTACTTCCATCATATGTAGAGTGAAATGTTTCATCCCTTAAATAATGTACCTGCTAATTGAAAGTGCCATAATTATTTATGTTGGTGGGTTACGAAATCTCCTATAGTTGTAACTGCAAAAACTAACTGCTTTGAATTTTGCTTCTGTACTTCCTGGCTTGCTTGTTTGTGCTTATAGACTTGGAATAGACTATAAAAGGCAGTTTAACCCAAAGTTTGGGGCCAAGCACTTTCTCTGGCTCTGGCCCACCAGTGTAATAAACTTCTCTTTCTGGCCATCTTGGTCTCTATCTTGTTATTGGCTGTGCCACTCCTCCTTCCTGTATTATTCAAAGCAAATTGCATTTTTATGTAGGAAAAGAAAGATCCCTTGTCTAGCCATTATCTCAGTAGTATCAGCAGGCTTAAAGAATTTTAAGTAGGTCACATCATAGAGATGCTAATGTTTCAAGGCTATTTCTTTTTCGCTAATGATAGATGAGTGCTTTTTTATGGAAAACCACACCTTAAGCTTTCAGGGGGAAATAGACATTTATTTGTGAAGCTTTTAGCTTGGAAATGGCTTTAGGCAACAGAAATGGTTCTTTTGCTCTCAAGACTTTTTAACTGCTAAAATTATGATCTCTTGCTCTCAGAACCTCAAGTAAAAAGAAAAAAAAAAAGATTGGGTTTTTGTCATTCTCTCCCTCAGAAAGAAAAAAGTATAGATGAGACTTTGTAGATGTCTTTGGAAGCTCATTTGTTTCTTCTCCCAATCATCACCAACACGGATCTGGGCAGACCAGAAGCTAAGAATGCCAACTCATGTACTTGAGACTCTTGGCTGATGGGCCATTTCCAGTTGCCAATACCAGACTCCTATGGGTGGGACCAACAGTGATGTGGCATTCATACCTCTCAGAGAAGTCCTCAATCAGTAATGTAGAAAATGGTGGATAAAACCTCAAATTCCTACTGAGACTTGTCTTTCCTATCTTGTAGATGGCTCCAGGAGACAGATTTCCGGTTGCCTACAGGAATAACATGTTTGCTAGGACAGTTGTTGTCACCTCCATCCCATTCTCTGGTGCAATTTACCACTCCTTCCTGGTTTTTCCTATAATCACTTCCCAAATTAATTGCTTAATTATCTAAGCCCTTGTTTTAGGAAGAACTTCTGTGGAAAACTACATACAGACAGTGAACAAAAACTTCAGTTAGTGCTAATGACCTAACCAGTGTTCAATGAACAGGGAAATAAACAGGCAGAGAGAAAGACACTCCATTCTGAATCCTCATTGCAAATCTATCAGGAGCCACAAGAAGCAGATAGTAAGAGAGAATAAGGAAGTATTGACTGGAAAGCCAGCGAAGCCAATCACCCTCAACTGAGTTGTATTTGCATTTTTTTTTTCTGACCAATCTAATGAATTGGACTTCCAACAAAAGTTCTAGATATGAGTAAAGGGAAAGGAGTAAAGGGTAAGGACTTCTTATAAAAGTTCTAGATAGGTCTTCTGAAAGACCTATATTAGAGAAGTAAGAAGACTGCCAAAAATAAAGCAAACCTAGTGCAATTCTGAGCAGATTTCTGCTGAATTCATTTGAGATATTATTGTCTTGCTTAGCTGTGGCTTCTGACCTTGAAACTGAAGTAAGAATATCCAGGCAGGGAATATAGATTATAAATGGGAAAGTGAGCGCCAGTAAAATAAACTACCTAGATAATATGTCTGCTGTGCCATGCTTACAGCCCAGGCTCAAGACTAGTTACAGTGAAAGACTGATGCTGGAGTACCTTTTCTTCCCCTTTTCTGCTTTTCTTTCTCTGTGTGTCTCTCTTCGAAAATAAAAATAAAATTGTCTTGGAGTGGTGAAACCATGGTCATAATAAGAAAACAAAGAGTTAATTTATTAGAAGATTAGGCTAAAAAGAAAAGGATGGGGGAGGTGAGGAGGAGCATAGAAGAAGCCAGTGGCTGCCCCTATAGAGGGGAGCAGCAGGGGGCTCACATGTCAGATGGGCTCAAGTAGAAATCTGCAATAGTTAGGTTCCTTTAAATTCACTTCCTCCCCCAGCTACAATATTAACATAGGCATGTTACACAAATGTGAAAAAGAAATCTATTTGGAGCTTGGGGATATTTAACTTTTGTAGTCCCACATATTTTTACAAACATAATTATCCTTTTATATTTATTTATTTATTTATGAGTTTGGAGGGGACAAGTGCTTATCTCTTTCACCTAAAATTTAAAATAAAATATGGCCCTTACACTCAAGCTAGAAAAAAAAAAACTAATATCATGAACATTGCAGAAATTAAAGACAAAGAGTATTATATTGATTTTAAAATATAGTATATTAAGACTCATAGCCTTCATAGTTTTAATTAATGGGTAAACTTGTTTGAAAGCACATTAACTAAATGTTACTCAAGAATGTAGAGAATGTGCAACTCAAGGAAATTAGAGGAAAGAATTTATAAACACCAAAGTAGTCCTTAGCTAATATAAAACCCTAACAAAAGGGCCCAAATAAGCAACATGCAAAATTGGTAAATAAAACCAAATACTACTTCCAGGAAAAGAGCAACAAATAAACCAGTCCTGCACACATCACTTACAGAAAGAAATGGAGAGCTGCACTGTGCATTGCTGGGAAGGAGAAAAGAAATGTAAGGGTAGACAGATGATTTTTTTTTTCCTTTAAGGGCAAATTTTATTTCATTATGTAAAAATGTTATGTAAGTAAAAATTCCCAAGAATTGACTCTTTGTCCTGTAAATTAACAAAATTTACTAGTAAGAATTTTTAAAAACAAAAAATATGGGAAATTTATCTCTTCAATAGGTCTTATGCCCAGGATTTTGATAGAAAAGTTTTATTATCTAATTTCCAACAATAGACTTTTTTTCCTCTTTCTTTCCTCTCTCCTTCTCCTCCACCTCCTCCTCCTCCTCTTTCTATTCTGCCTCTTTTTCTTTTCCTTCTTCTCATTGCCAGTATTTTACCAGTCCTTCATGAGTCATGAAGCAGGGCTGTAGATGTCTCTGAGTCTCTTTCCCTATCTCTATCCCCCCCGGCCCTATCAATTTCTCTGTCTCTATACAGTAAAAAATAAACAAAAAGGTTAAAAATAGTATTCATTTAATTTATTAATGAGAGAGAAAATAGAGAGAGGAAAAACAGATAGGGGGAGGAAGGGAGGGAGGGAGAGGGAGAGCACTGTTAAGCATTGGTACATTGATGTTGCTTGAAATTGAACCTGGGTTCTTTGGGGCCTCAGGCATGAATGTTTTGTCTCCCAATACTGAACTATTTGCCTATCTCAAAAGGCAATTTCTGGAGGAATGCAACACAAAAAGGGGATATTAAGTGTTTCGTGACTTCTCCAGGAAACAAGGACTGCTTGTGCTTTTGATTTTTGTCAGTTTAGACTAAGTGACAATTGCTTAGTTTATAAATGCGTACATTCCTCTATGGCCTGTTTTTCAGTTTGAATTTTGATATACATTCATGTCAAGCAAGAGTTTTCAGTTTGTGTCTCCAGAAATTCTTTCAGTCCCTCTGCCAGTTCCATTCTACTGCTCCTGGAGTCTTCGTGGAACAGAATGACCCAACCAAATATTTTGCCTCTTTCTTCCTTCTTACTACTTTCTCTTTCTCTGTGCACATGTGTAAAATTTCCTTTTGTGGAAAAGAAAAAAAAAAGCTTTGTTTATTACGAGAGGGGACACAAGAAGGAAGAGAGAACAGAGTACTGTTCAATTCTGGCATATGGTGGTGCTGGAATTAAATTTGCAACCTCAGAGACCCCAGGTATGTAAATAGGTGGTCTGACAATGAGCTCTCTCCTGCCCATTGTCAATTTTCTAAGTCCTAGAAATCCATCGTACTCTTGCTAGGTGAGTTATAGATTGACTTGCCTCTCACCAGAATTTGCTAGACTATTTCTTCAGTTAAGTATTTTCTGCAGTCTTCCAGAGAAGACTTTCTTGACTTGTGAACTTGGGTTATATTTTGGAGGCTTCCTTCCAGTTTTCACAGCAGATAAAACTTTACAGAGTAATTCCCATCTGAGTTCAGAGTTTGCTGACTTTATGATACCCTTTGAAAACAGATTTTTAGAATATTCTCACTGTTCTGTCAATCATTAATTTTTTTAAAAAATTTATTTATTTATTTATTCCTTTTGTTGCCCTTGTTGTTTTACTGTTGTAGTTATTATTGATGTCATTGTTATTGGATAGGACAGAGAGAAATGGAGAGAGGACGGGAAGACAGAGAGGAGGAGAGAAAGACAGACACCTGCAGACCTGCTTCACCGCCTGGGAAGTGACTCCCCTGCAGGTGGGGAGCCGGGGGCTCGAACCGGGATCCTTCCGCTGGTCCTTGTGCTTAGCGCCACCTGCGCTTAACCCGCTGCACTACCGCCTGACTCCCGCCAATCATTAATTTAAATGCCTGAGTCTTTTTGCTGTTTTTGTCCCTATCTTCATCACTAATTAGAAATAACTACTTATCTATGATAGATTAAATTTATGTGTGCTTGCTTATATGTATATCTGTATTTATCTAGCTAGCTACTTACCATTTATCTATTTATACTACCTTGTTTTTGAAAAGACTAAAAGTAACATAACAGCAATAAATGGATGTAACCAATAATACTATTAAAGTATCCTTAAAAATAGTATTTTTGTCAGTGATGATTGTAATACAAAAAGAATCCTCTGGATATTTGCTTTGCTTGAGCATGATATATATCAAATACCATAAGACCCAAAATAGAAGAGAAAATACGGGTTGCACAATTTTCTTTATTTTTATTTTTTGTCTCCAGGGGTTATCGCTGGGACTCAGTGCCTGCACCGATAATCCACTGCTCCTGGTAACCATATTTTTCTATTTTTGTTGTTATTGTTGTTGGGTAAGACAGAGAGAAATTGAGAGAGATGGAGAAGACAGAGGGGGGAGAGAAGAGACCTGCAAACCTGATTCATCACTTGCAAAGTGACCCTCCTTGCAGGTGGGGAACAGAGGACTCCAATAAGGATCCTTGTTCTGGTCCTTGTGCTTCTTTGCTATGTGCACTTAACCTAGTGTACTATTGCTGGCCTCCGACCCCTGCATAATTTTCTTTATAACAGAAGTTACTTATTAGGAGAGACAGCTTTTACCCAAATATTTAAGTTCTTTTTTTTTTTTTAAATTTTTTATATATATTTATTTATTTATTCCCTTTTGTTGTCCTTGTTGTGTTATTGTTATAGTTATTGTTGTTGTTATTGCTGTCATCGTTGTTGGATAGGACAGAGAGACATGGAGAGAGGAGGGGAAGACAGAGAGGGGGAGAGAAAGACAGACACCTGCAGACCTGCTTCACCGCGTGTGAAGCGACTCCCCTGCAGGTGGGGAGCCGGGGGCTGGAACCCGGATCCTTACGCCGGTCCTTGCGCTTCGGGCCGTGTGCGCTTAACCCGCTGCGCCACCGCCCGACTCCCCCAAATATTTAAGTTCTTATGAGTGTCTTTCCTCTGGATCTTTAAAAGGAATAGAAAAACACAATGGGCAATATGGTAGTAACCATTTCTTTTTTATTTTAATTTATTTATAAAAGGAAACACTGACAAAACCATAGGATAAGAGGGGTACAGCTCCACACAATTCCCATCACCAGAACTTCATATTCTATCCCCTCCCCTGATAGCTTTCCTATTTTTTAACCCTCTGGGAGTATGGACCCAAGGTCATTGTGGGATGCAGAAGGTGGAAGGCCTGGTTTCTATAATAACCATTTCTAAAACCAAGTTACCCAGAAAACAAAGGTACACAATTAAACCCCAGGTGGCATTGCCTCAGGTGCTAACACACCATGGTATGTTGTGAAAAGAATCTGAAGTGGACAGAGGAGTCTGTTTGTGGGAAGCATGGGCAGTATGGTGTGAACAGTGACCTGCAGCTGATCAAAGTGTTCCTGGGAATTACAAATTACATTTCCCTAAACAAACACAGATTCCAGAAGCACATCACATCCTCAATTCCCTGGTGGTTCTTTGCCCTTTCCGTAACCATCTTGTACATGTAGGCACTCAATAAACATTTATTGAAAAAGCTATCTCACATTCTATCAATAGGTCATTCTGAGCATGAACCTATTTTCTCTTATCATTTTCCTACATAAAATTTTGCTGAAAACTGAAAATTTGAAGGTGGCAGCTTTGAGTGAGGGAGAGAGGCCCTTTGTTGCACGGCATTTATGTATTCAGAGTTGTAGTGAATTGCTCATGTTTTTAGCTTTTTGTGTCGGTATATTGCCAGCCTCTTACATATCATATTCACAGTCATCAATTAACTTAGATGCTTGATGAAAGGCCTACTTTTCCAGAGAAATGTTAGTGTAACAGCAAACTGCGCTGAACTTACTATGAGGAAACGTGCTGTAGATGCTCAAATGTTAGAACTCAGGCCCAATTCATGAATGTACTTTACTGTGAGAGAAGACCAGTTTCCATCACTGGAAATCTATTTATTTCTATTTACTGAAGCTCTGACCTCTTTACATTTCAAAAATTCAACCTCTATCTTGTTTAATGAGTTACTTCCTTCCCTGAGTGGTCATCTTTAGTTTTCTGGTTTGTGTACATTGAATGTTAAGTTGGTGATGTTTAAGTGCAAAAAAAGAAATTGTAGCCTTTTTCTTCTAGAATAGAGTGGTAGACAAGTGATACACCATCTGTAAAAAGTAACTGAGCTCTGTATGAGCACAAGGGAGAAATTACTACATTAAGGGAAGTGTGGATCACAAATAGTTTTATGAAACCTGAAAAGACATTAATAATAATCATCACTAATGTCACCACAGTTTTCAGGATCTTAACGAGACATAATTTCACATGTAACAGGACCCTGATTGGATCCCAAAGCAGGAAAAATGAACATTTTTAGAAAGATTAATGAAGCTCACAAGAGACATTTTTATCTAATGATACTGAGCAATATATATATATTGCAGCAGGCATTATGAGAAGCTAGAGAATAGTACTCTATGTGACATCTCTGTGTCACTTTTGCATCTTCTGTATAAATGTAAAAATTATTTTAAAATACAACTTGATGGGGCCAGGCAATGGCACACTTGGTTAAAGTATATATTACTATTCTCATGGATACAGGTTTGAGCCTCCAATCACCATCTACTGGGGGGACACTTCACAAGTGGTGAATAGGTCTACAGGTGTCTATCTTTCTCCCTCTGTATCTACTCCTACATTCTCTCAATTTCTCTTTGTCCTTTTAAATAAAATAGAAAAAAAAAAAGGAAAAAATGGTTGCTAAGAGCCATAGTACCAACACCAAGCCCCAGTGATAATCCTGGTGGGAAAAAAAACCTTAAGATAACCGGATAGTATCACAGAGGACATATCATGTAAATGAATTTTTAAGGACTAGAGATTTAGTGACCAAGCAGTGATGTACCCGGTAAAGCACACATGTTACAATGCACAGGGACCTGAGTTTATGTTCACTGCCCCCACCTGCAGAGGGGAAGCTTCAAGAGTGATGAAGCAGTGTTGCTGGTGTCTATTTTTCAGAAGGTGAAAGGTCTGGCTTCTATAATTGCTTCTCTAATGGACATGGATGTTGGCAGGTCAACCCATACCCCCAGCCTGTTTCTATCTTTCCTTAGTGGGGCAGGGCTCTGGAAAGGTGAGACTTGGGTATAATTTATTGGTGAGGTTGTCTGCCCAGGGAAGTCAGGTTGGAATCGTTGTAATGTCTGCAACTTGGTGGCTGAAAGGTGGTAAGATATAAAGCAGGGCAAATTGTTTAATACACAGGAACACAAAAATAGGAATAGAACAGATGAAATTAGGTGGTTTTCATGTGGGAAGAAGTTAAGAAGTGTACTTTAGTTATGTTCCATGTGGCTCACTACTTTAGTAGTTTTTGCCTGAGCCTGTAGGCTAACATGCAGGTAGACTAAAAGTATTGTCTGGAAAGATGCTATCAGAGTTGAGAATAGGATTAGAAAGCTAGATTAGGGCAGAGAGTAGCTACAAAACATGAGGAAAATATATAAATATTATTAACCTAGGACCTATATACATTCATATTTAGCACAGAAGCCTGTGTAATCTCTGAGTCCCTGTCAATCTGAGCTCACAGTCCATGATTATAGCTAAGGACATTCTAGAATGCTCAAATCTTAAGACTGATCTTCCTTGAGTTATTGTTATTATTATTATTTTTTTTTACCTGTGAGATGCACAGTCAGCATTCAGCTGGGATGCCTGATGAAAGGCATTCTCAGCTAGGAATTCATATCAACAAGACAGTGTGTCTTATCTTTACTATAAGAATACTAATGTGGAAACTCAATAGTAGAATTAAGAGCACCAATTACCTACATATGTAGTGACAGAAAGAAAGTTAGTACAAAAGAAGGAAGAGAGGGAACAAGAAAGGAATATGAAGGATGTGGTTCTTGAATGTGTTTGTCTTAGGGTCAAGCTAATTAGGTACTTAAATTCCTGTTCAGTGTTCTTACTAACCTCAGATCCTTCATCCACAGAGGGCAGATCACAAAACATGTATCTCACAGAGATATTTAGTAAGAGAATGTACTTGGTGTCCCATTTTCTTTAATTTAATTTTTTTATTTTTAAAAAGGAAACATTGACTAAACCATAGGATGAGAGGGGTACAACTTCACACAATTACCACAACCAGAACTCTGTATCCCATCCCCTCCCCTGACAGCTTTCCTATTCTTTAACCCTCTGGGAGTATGGACCCAAGGTCATTGTGGGATGCAGAAGGTGGAAGGTCTGGCTTCTGTAATAGCTTCCCCACTGAACCTGGGTGTTGACAGGTCAATCCATACTCCCAGCCTGCCTCTCTCTTTCTGGTGTCCTTTTTTAAAAAATTTTTTTTATTTATTATTCTCTTTTGCTGTCCTTGTTGTCTTTTTATTGTTGTTGTAGTTATTATTGTTGTTGCTATTGATGTCATCATTGTTGGATAGGACGGAGAGAAATGGAGAGAGAAGGGAAGACAGACAGGTGGGGAGCCGGGGGCTCGAACTGGGATCTTTTTGCCAGTCCTTGTGCTTTGTGCCACATGCGCTTAACTGCTGCGCTACTGCCCAACTCCCCTGGTGTCCATTTTTTAAGAGAGAGAGAGAGAGAGAGAAAGAGAGATATCACAGTACCATGCCATCATCCATCACTGGAACTTTCCCTGTTGTTGTGGTCTTCCCATATGGTGTTGGGATTAAACCTTGGACATCATGCTTAGTAAGGCTCATCATATTCCTCTGAATAAGTCCTCTATTGATGCACAGAAAAAAAATTAAGAGGGCAGTGGTAGAAGGTATTGTTTTGTTCACTATTTCACTACTTCAGAAACTAAAGAAGGTCAGAACAATAAAAGAGGATTCAGAATTCTTTTCCCCTCTTCTGCTTTAAGTATAATAAAATTTAGTTAAATTTTTCTTTAGCTCAGAAAGTACTAGAAAACAGTTAATTCATTTTCTTTTGTATAAGTGGGGGAAAAAACCCAAAACACTAGATGTCCCCTAGTTCACCATAACCAGTCATCACCAGTCTGCACTCACTGATTTCCCACTTGCTTCAATCTGTATTTGCTTTCAAAACACTTGCATGCAGTTTCCTTGTGGGGAGAAAAACCAACTCAGTATAATGACAAAAGATCTCCATTTGACATGTAAATTGCACTTGTTAATCTTATAATTTTCTTTATCAGTTTAATCTATTCATTGGCATGCACGGTAAGTAAAGTTTTTATTTCCAAATGATAAATAGAGGAGGAAATTAGAGGCTTTTGCACTGATGTTAATTAAGTTCTTAGAGAAAGCAGTGATTCATGATTGTGCCGCCTGGAAAAAATGTCACTGTGGTTAGACTCATGGTACTGGTTTTAGCTAGGAAATGTCAGCATACTCTTTTCAAGGGTTGTGCCAGGGTTCTGGAAAAAGAATGCATATTAAAATAACCCAGAACTGAACTGACTCTTTCCTTATATAGCCATCTAACATTTATAGATTTTTTCCCCTCTCTTAAAAGTTTAGTTTTAATTCAGTTTAGCTTCTTAATCAATATTACCATTTGCCTTACTTTTCACATTACTTTATCCTTCTCATCTTAATTCAGTATTTTTTTTTTTCCCATCACTGGGACTTAACTGCTCCAGGCCAAAATTTTCAGCTAGAAAGACAAAGACAGAAATAGATAGACATAGAAACCACAGCACCAAAACTTTCCTTCTAGTGGCACTGGGCTCAAACCTGGTGGTGCCAAGGAGAAAGCTAGTACACTATCCAGGTGAGCTGTCTTAATAGCTCTGTTTTATTTCCTGTAATCTGTATCTGAACACGGATTTCTTAAGCTGGATGTTTAGAGAGATCAGCAAGTCACCTTCTAGTGGATTCCTACAGGTGGGCTTACATTTAGTAGGCCAAACATACAGGAAAAGGGAAATAATCCCTATTTAAATGGTGACCAGAGTTTACCACCTGCTGCTATCACCTCAGAAGAAGAACATGGATTTCTGTGTTTCTGAATGAAGAAAGGGAAGAGGTTTTGCTTGCCCTAGTTCTGTCCTTATGATAACATTTTTGTCTGTATATATTTCTTTGTCACCACCAGTGGGTGTAGCAACTGTTGATGCATATTTAGGATGCTTCCACTCTTTGGCAATTGTGAATAATCCAACCATGAGCACAGAGGTACATATGTCCTTTTGAATTAGTGTTTGAGTGTCCATTAGATAAATGTCTAAGAGTGGTATTGCTGGATTATCTTAGTGTTGTTGAATAAGTTAGTCATAAGTCTTGTATCTTTGTTTTCTGTTTCATATTTGTACACACAAATAATAGCACTAACTAGCTATAGCCTATACTTAAGGACATCTTGGACACATCAAGGATCAACAAATATAATAAATATTTATCTGATTCTCCAAGTTGTAACACTTTTGATCCCAGATAGTTTAACAAGACTGACATCAAAATATGGTTGTTTAATGAATACTATTTTTATGTCAGGACTTTAAATAGGAGCTGTGCCATTTGTTCACTGATGGACTCTTCATTACCTTGCTCTCTGGCCAATTATAGATGTTGGTATTTCTTTAGGGGATAAAATAAAGTGATCTCTATGCCAGACTATGGAGATACAAAGATGAATGTGAGACATTCCTTCTCCCTCCAAAGCTCACATTCATGAATGATTTCTCTACAATGTCAAAGTTGGTAGAGAGCCTGCCTAAGTAACATGTTAAGTGAAATGCTCCTAAATCTTTTTATTTTATTTTTATTTCTGAGGCTCCTAAATTTTTTTAAAAAATATTTTATTTATGTATTGGATAGAGACAGAGAAAAACTAAGAGGGATGGGGAAGATAGCAAGGAAGAGAGACAGAGAGACACATCTGCATCACTTATTCACCACTTGTGAAGATTTCCCCCTGCAGGTGGGGACTGAGCACTTTAATGTGGGTTCTTGCACAGTGTAACATGTACACTCAACCAGGTGTGCCACCACTGATGCTTCTATATCTTAAACGTACATGTGAATCACCTGAGGATGCTGTCTATATGCTTACTATGAGTCAGAGTCTAGAACTAATATTCCATGTTTCTAACAAGTTCCTAGGTAATATTGATGCTATTGGCTGATAGACTAGTCTTCAAAGAGCACAGCTTTAGAGAATTAGTAGATTTTCTTAAAAGGGTGTGGTCTTGGGAGTCGGGCTGTAGCGCAGCAGGTTAAGCGCAGGTGGCGCAAAGCACAAGGACCAGCATAAAGATCCCGGTTCGAACCCCAGCTCCCCACCTGCAGGGGAGTCGCTTCACAGGCGGTGAAGCAGGTCTGCAGGTGTCTATCTTTCTCTCCTCCTCTCTGTCTCCCCCTCCTTTCTCCATTTCTCTCTGTCCTATCCAACAACGACAACAACAATAAAACAACAAGGGCAACAAAAGGGAATAAATAAATAAATATTTTTTAAAAAGGGTGTGGTCTTAAGCAAAAAAAATTATTAAGGTATGGAGAGATGGGAAGGTCTAAAAGATAGTCTAGCAATGAGTAAAGCATTAAGTTTATATTTGAACAAACTCTGGAAAAGAAAGCAGGGAGAGAAGAATACAGGACTGAGGGCACAGGCATACAGGAAAATTTCATTTGATGGTTAGCCTTATTTTTTTTTGAACATCTTAAATTTTTATTTTCTTAATATACATTATTGCAATAATGGGATTAGAAAACTTAAGATCTTTGAACTATGTCTCACTCAGTATAGGAATGCAAATAAAAACCAGCGAGAACATCTACTGGGCAAAGACTGAGGCAATAGTAAGCATAGATCTGAGCAAAGTTTAAGATATAGAATCAGTTGCTCTCTTGATAAAGAATTAAGAAGAAAGTGTAGAGACTAGCAGAGAAAGGACCTTTAAGGTTTTCTTTTGATGCTTGGAAGTTTGGGTGGACAATACCCTCATTAATGAAAATGGGGAATTTGGAAGAGGAATAGGAGTCTTACAGGAATATAGCAAATTTTATTATTAATTTTGAGGATTTTGTTGGCACAATCAGACACACACACACACACATATGCAGAGGCACATGTGCATGCACATATGGAATTAGGAACTAGGGTCACACCAAGTGGTTTATATGAAACAAATGAATATGTGAACATTAGAGTTAAAGCATACAGAAGACTCGGTTCCCGGAAGATGGCGGACTGAGAAGCTGCTAGCGGCGTGAGCTCTGATCACATCTTCTGGAAACGGTAGGATTTTCTGCCTTTAGCAGGCCAGTCAATAAGGGGTCCTAGCAGTGACACCAAGGAGGTGACTATAACTTAATTTGGGTTAAGAATTAGAGTAAAGGTGGCACGAACTAGCGGGCAGCTGCTCCAGACTTCTCAGGCGGCGGCGGGCAAGGCGGGTGCGCTGGGCATTGTCCTCTGCCTGGGAAGGCGGCTCCTCCGCCGGTTGCAGAGCTCTGCTGGGCTGCCGGCAGAGGACCCGGAGGGAGCACTATAGCTCGGGGGCTTTCTCTTGGGAGTCTCCAGGGACCACCGCGACCCTGAGGGCAGATCCAAAGACTTATTGAGTATAGCTCTCATTGGATCAAAGGACTTGGAGCTAGTTTTCATTTTCGAGAAATCCTTTAAAAAAGTCTGGAGGGGGGGGTTTCCCGGAAGATGGTGGACTGAGAAGCTGCTAGCTGCTGAGCTCCAAACACATCTCCTGGAAAGGGTAGGATTTTCTGCCTTTAGCAGGCCAGCCAATAAGGGGTCCTAGCGGTGACACCAAGGAGGTGACTATAACTTAATTTGGGTTAAGAATTAGAGTAGGGAAAAAAGGGGAATAAAATTCTTTTTTCTTCCTTTTAAGTTTCAAGCATACCTCCTCCCCCCACCCCCATAAGCAGTCCCTGGGTACCAGCTCCTAGCAGGATACCCCATACCACCAAACAGGGTGCTTTTTTGAATTCACTGATACACATTTGGGAATTTCCTTGCACTGCTCTTTAATTAAACTCTTTTTCTCATCTTCTCCCTTTTCTCTCTCTTGTCTCTCTCTCTCTCTCTCTTTTTGTAATCTTGTCATACATTTCTTCCTTCTTCTTTGCCTTTCTGAATTTGTGAATTATTTTGGGGAAGAAATCTGACTCAGAGTGGACTCTCTATGTGTGTATCTCTGCTCTAGTTCCCTTTCCCCTCTTGTTGCCCCTAGAATATACAATGGATAGTAGATTTGCATAACTGTCTATTCTTGCTATCCTTTCTTTTCTCTTTCTTCACTGGGATTTGGTTACTATTTTTTCACGGACTGGAGAAATTGTTTGGCTAACTGGTAACGATTAAACTACTTCAATACTTACTTCAGTTGCTACTGTAATTCCTGAGGTTGGTGAGTGCAATTGTCATAAAGGTGTTTAGTACAGTGTTACTTGTACTCAAGACACAACAACTGAGGAACAACAGAGCATAAAAAAAAAGAAACACATAAATAAAAAAATGGGTAGATCAAAAACAAATAAAACTGCTACTCCAATGAATGAAGACAAGAGCCCAGAAGAAACTACAAATCAGCCAGAAGTAACCATAGATAAGAAAAGTATGCAAGCAATAATAAACTTATTAATCACAGAAATGAAAACAACATTGGAGGAAAGGAGTGGCAGTATTAGGGAAACAACAGTTGAGACCCCCAAGGAAAATACTGATTATCTTGAGGCAATTAGAGAACTGAAAGCTGAAATAGCTGTAATGAAGAAAGAAGCTGAGGCAAGGGAAAGCAGACTAACAGAAGCAGAAAACACAATTAGTCATTCAGAGGATGAGTTAGAGAAAATGAAGAAAGAGGTGAAAGAGCTTAAAAAGAGATTGAGAGACACTGAAAACAACAACAGAGACATATGGGATGATCTCAAAAGAAGTAACATTCGTATAATTGGCCTGTCAGAGGAAGAAAGAGAGGAAGGGGAAGCAAACATTCTAGAGGAAATAATACAAGAAAACTTCCCAGACCTGAATAACAGAAAGGATATCAAGATTCAAGAGGCCCAGAGTGTACCAAACAGAATCAACCCAGACCTGAAGACACCAAGACACATCATAGTCACAATGAGAAGAAGTAAGGATAAAGAAAGGATCCTAAAGGCTGCAAGAGAGAGACAAAAAGTCACATACAAGGGAAAACCCATAAGATTATCTGCTGACTTCTCCACGCAAACTCTAAAAGCCAGAAGGGAGTGGCAAGATATCTATCGAGCCCTGAATGAAAAAGGGTTTCAACCAAGGATAATATATCCTGCTAGACTTTCATTCAAACTAGATGGAGGGATCAAAACCTTCTTAGATAAACAACAGTTAAAGGAGGCAACCATCACCAAGCTGGCCCTGAAAGAGGTTCTGAAAGACCTCTTATAAACAAGAACATCACTATAATACTTGCAATATATCAGAGCAAACAATTTTTTTTAGAACAATGGCACTACAATACATTAAATCCATAATATCAATAAATGTCAATGGCTTAAACTCACCCATAAAAAGGCACAATGTGGAGGGATGGATCAGAAAACATAATCCAACCATATACTGCTTGCAAGAATCTCATCTGTCACAACAAGATAAACACAGACTTAAAGTGAAAGGATGGAAAACTATCATACAGGCTAACAGACCACAAAAAAGGGCAGGAACAGCCATTCTCATCTCAGACACGATAGATTTTAAATTAAATAAAGTAATAAAAGCATACAGAAGACTCAAAGATAAATTCAATATAACTTTATTGTGTATGTTACATAGATCTAAGACATCACTGAATAAAGAAACACATCATATGAATGTTCCTGTGACTGACTGATTGACTCACTTTTGCCCATAAGGTATGTAAACTCATTTTCCTGGAAGTCACTTTTATTAATTTATTTTATAGAACTCATCACTAAATATAGGGTGAGACACAGTTGCATATCTGTGTTCTTAACTGTAGAGCAACATTGAGAAGAAAATTAAGTTCACAAAAGGAAAAAAAGAAGAGAATTGGAAAGCCATCTAAATTAGTTAAGCAGTTTCCTCTTTACTGTATAGCTGGTCTTCCTTCCTGTTCTGCCTGATACCACTGTCCTAAAGACAATTCCAGGCTTTTGTACAGACCAATTAAGTAGTTTCTCATCTGTATCCTGCTCAAATTTCTATAAATAACATAGTATTGGATTGTCACCCACAGCAAAAATTAAATATACTTGAGTCTATATTGATATAAATAAACTTATTTTTTTTAATTTGGGGGAATTAATGATTTATAATCAACAGTAAATATAGTTGTTGGTACATGCGTAAAATTTCTCTGTTTTCTGCAATACACTTTCATCCACAGTGTAGGCCTTCCTGCACCATCACGCACCAGAACCTGAATTCCTCCCCACCCAGAGTCCTTTACTTAGGTGCAATAAACCAAACCTCAGTTCAGTTCTGTTTTGTTTCTCTTCTGCTCTTAAATCTCAACTTCTGTCAATGAGTGAGATCATTCCATATTCATCCTTTTCTTTCTGATTTAATATGATTCCTTCAAGCTCCATCCAAGTTGAGATGAAGGTGAGTTCATCATTTTTCATAGCCTAGTAGTATTCTGATATATATATATATATATATATATATATATCTCACACTTTCTCAGTCACTCAGCTGTTGTTGAATGGCTGGATTACTCCCAGGTTTTGGCTATTATAAACTGTGCTACTATGAACATAGGTTCTTTTTGGGTTTGTGTGTTTGATTCCTTAAGATATGTCCCTAGGCGAGGAATTGCCAGGTCATAAGGTAGGTCCATTCCCAACCTGCTATGAGTTACAAATAAACTGTCTATTCTAAGATAAATTTTAATTGAATTGATCAAGATTAACATAACTAATGGTAAATCATATAGATGTCATTCACCTCCAGTATCACACGAAAAGGATGCCATATCTCTGAAATATTCCTCCTTTCCTTCTTCCTCTTCTTCTCCTTCTCCTCCTCCTCCTCTCTCTCTCTTTCTCTCTTTCCTCCTCTCTCTCTCTCTCTCTCTCTTTTTTTTTTTTTTTACCAGATCACCAGGCCATTGCTCAGCTCTAGCTCAAGTGGTACAAAGGACTGAACCTGGGGCTTTGGAGCCTCAGGCATGAAAGTCTCTCTGCATAGCTATTATGCTATCTAGCCCCACCCTGAAATATTCTTTTTCAAAATATATTATTATAGCCAATTGATGAGCAAAATACTGGAAAACATAAAACATAGTTACACTGTATAAAATACCTATCCAATACTCCTCAAATTACTAAGATCATAAAAAAAAATGAAAGATGGATAAGAAGTCATAGACTATCGAGTAAGAACATTAAATCCAATGAGAGATTTCAGATTGGATCCTGGAGAAGGAAAAGAACATTTATGGCAAACCTGCTGAAATTCAAATAAAGAATTCTATTAATATTAATATGTCACTATTATTTCTTTTTTTTGTAGAATGGGCAAGAGAAAATTTATCAGTGACATACTGGAAAAAGATGGGCATTTTTCAGTAGGAAAATTAGAATCTTATACTTAGAGTCAAGATGGATGGACTTGTGGAAAACAGTGGGGTTTGGAATATGACTTCTCTATTAGTTCCTGCTAAATATCTTTGTGTCTTTTGGACAATCCCTAATACCTTAAGACCTCTGTTTTCTCATAAAGATTTTAGAATACATTCTATACAGCCCCTTTATGACTTTACCATATTATGATCCTTGGCTTTTAATAGCACATGAAAATCTATACTTCCAAACAGAGAACTGAATCATTGCCCCTGAAAAGTTGGCTTTTGCCCCTGGTTTAAGGCAATAGAGCAGGTCTGCCTTGTGGCAGGATTCCATTTACACCTGTGCAATTACATGGAAAATATGTCAAAAGCAATTAAAACTAATACAAAAAGTGTCAAAGCCTGCAAATTATGTTCTTGATTAAAATAAGAGCTAATTTTAGATATCATGTTGACAACATTATTGGCTACTCAACTATGATGCTGACAAGTGCCAATGTATAGTGTCTCAGAATATGGAGACCAGTCACAACATCTCATATCACTCATACAGAAAGGAGTTCAACTGTCCTGATATTCAGAAGAAATTTTCTCCAATGATAGAGGCAAAAGTAACCATCTTGTGTCTCCTAGTCCCAAAGGTTCTCACTAACACATAGTTGTAGATATGGGAGATTTCTGAGACTTCCTCTTTACCCTGATATATCCCACACACCTTTAGCTAATACAGTGCAGGAAGCCTTGTTATCTGAACCATGATAGAGACCATTCTACCTGGGAAAGGTGTGCCCATTTATAGAATAACTTAATGAGACTCACACCATCATCCTCAATACACAAACTGAACTCAACACAGCATGAGTCCAGGAATTCCCTCACTTTAGTGCTGTGGGCCTGACACCAAGGTCACTGTCTGGTTGTTCTGTAGAGTCATGCTAATAGACACACAGAGAAACTATATAGCCTACCTATTGGGAGGTATAGATGAAAGATAAGTCTTAGAAATAAATGGGTTATATTCAATGAAAAGAAGAGAAAAGTATCTAAAAGAGAACTTTACATTAGAAAAATCAAAGTAATTGTACACTGACAAATTCGAATCTACAAGACTGAAATCCTTTCCAAAGCTGCAAATGGAATTGGTTTATCTTTGGCATAGTAATCTGAGGTTAGGGTACAGAAGGAAAAATGAAAGTATATCAGGAATCAGGCAGGTATAATCACTTTTGTTTTGAGAAAGAGGTAGAGCTCTGGCTTTAGCTAGTTAGCAGGTAAGCAGACAACTAGAACATTCACCCCATACTTGCTTCATGTAGTCAGAGCTGGTCCAATCCTAGATCTCTCCTTTTTACTCCCACAGTAGCCTGTAAATTCTTTTTTTTTTTTTTTTTTTAACTGATGAGAAAATAGAGTTCTGAAAGAACCTGTATTTATTTGATTGGCTAATCTCACTGCCCACCAGATTTTGCTCTGCCAAATACTAGAAAATCAGTTAACTTCAAAGACCATCTACACACCATTAACTAGAAGCAGTGGTGGATAAATAATTGAGCTCTCTCTTAAACCCATGATTAGTAGAGATGGTGCACAAATATCCCATCTGATTGGCTTCTTCTTCTTTCCTGTGGAATAGCTTCAAGTTATGGGTTCAGTCTACTTCCCAGACTTTTCAAGTTTCAGTTCCTGGACTGGTGAGTTATTTGATGATGAAAATTCAGTGACTGTCTTCCTTTTCTGTCTTCATCACTCTCCAAATATTGCATCCTGTCATCACCTCTCAAATAAATTGTATGGATCTCAGAGTTGGGGGTCTGTGGAAACTGGAGCTAAGATAATGCTCTTTTTCTCCTTGAGATGCAGGCAGATAATAGACATCCCACAGTAGCATTATGGGTATTCAAAGTAGCCGTCCTACTTCCTTCCCTTCACAGGGGTCTGTGGAGCAAAGCCCGGCACTTGTATTTCCTACTCTAGCATTTTTTAAAGATTTAAAGTCTGCCATGTTTAAATCTTTAAATTCATTGCACCTGGGAGGTAGAATGTGTTTCTTATCTTGTTCTGGAAGAGAAATTCTGTAGAGATAGAATTGTGTGTGAGGGAGAAGAGAAAGAAAAGAGAGTAAAAATAAATTATTTTGAAGATTCTGACAATTCGCTAGCTTTTCCCTCATGCTGTGGATGCCAGTAAACATTTGGTGGGAATAGAATGGAGGTGGTTTGAAGCAGTCTCCTTTCTTGTTCCTGTTAAATGAATTTCTTCCTATATTCTAAAACAGTGACTTACATATGAAGGTTGCTGGTGTATTTTCTCTGATTGTGCCAATGCTAGAAAGTGATTGTGAACTAAATGCTGCTATAAAACCCAGATAACCTAATAATCACTTCATGTGGATGTCATTGTAAATTCTTACTCTCCGTAACTATATTTCAGCTAATGCACAGATTATGCCTGGGAGCTGTAGTGCAGTTTAGTGGGAAGAACCGAGCTTGGTGAACAAGTTCCAGAGAATAGAATGGAAAGTTAGGAAATTAGTACTTGTTTTTTTTTTAATTATTTAAAATTTTCTGATTAACAGTGAGCAGCAAGATTGTAAGATTACAGTGTGTAGCTCTACACCACTCCTACCATGAAAGTTCTTTGTCCCCCCACCTCACAAAGATAACCACCATAGTTTTCACAAGTCTTAGAAACAGTTTGCTTGACGTTTTTTTTTCAAGTTCATGTGTATCAGATCTCTAGATTCCATGTATGAATGAAACTGCCCAGTAGTTGTTTTCATCTTTTCACTCTAGTTCCATCTATATTGTCCTAAAGAACACAAACTTTTCTTTTAATTACAGAGTAATATTGTATTATGTAGATTAGATAGCCCATAATTTCTTTATCCAGTCATCTGTTGATGGGCATTTAAGCTTCTAGTCTTTGACTATAGTGAATAATGCAGCTATGAACATAGAGCTGCATATGTCCCTTTAAATTAGTGTTTGAGAGTCCTTTGGATACATGCCTAATGAAGATAATTCTATTTTATTTAAGTACTCTCTGTATATCCTTCTAAAAGGGGCTGCACCACTTTGTGGAAATTAGGATTTTTATTTCCTCCTTTACAAACTTAGAGACCTGGAAAGTTGGTGACTTAGTTGAGAGCAGAAATCTGGGGGCTGAGCCAAGATGGTGACTTGGAGACAACACCTGGAGGGAGCTCTAGAAAAAGACAGCTTTCAACCTGGGATTTTCAGAAGAGGGAAGGATTTCTGACCATAGTGGTAAGGGAGAGCAAAAGGTGGACAGGGTGACACCAAAAAAGATTCCTATAACCCACTCTTGGGTTGGCAAATAGAGGCCAAAAGGACAAAGGAAAGGAAAATCTTTGGTTTGACTATTTCTGAACTCACACTCTCCTGTGTGCACGTGTGTGCGTGTGCGCGTGCGTGCGCGCGCACACGCGCACACACACACACACACACACCAAAACCAGCCCTCACATGCTGGCCAGCTACTCCTAGCAGGCTTCCTGTGGAGCTACTTTCTTTACTAAGATTCCTGGCCCAGCAGGGGTGTCATTCCAAGCCTTTTATTATTCCTCCTTTTCAAGGGGGTGGGAGCTCAATTTGAGTGACAGAATTAATGGATTAATTGTAGGCATATGACTTATGCTGATACATCCTGACTGTATTTTAAGCACTGCTCAAATGCAGAAATAGGGTTGAGTCAATGCAAAGTAAATATTAATGTATCTTGGCTGGAACTCAATATTACCATGTGTAGGAAACAAAGTGATAAAGTATAGGTCAGGGAGATTTATTTGTTAAATGACAGGAAATGCTATATTGTAAGAAGGAAACCATGTTGAATATTGCAATCAGGGCCTCAGCCCTGCCTGGGAAAGACAGTTTTTTTTTCCCCCTCTCATATTAATTAAATAGTGATTTATATGACTACAAATTAATAGGAGTGTACATAAACACCATTCCCACCACCAAAAAACTGTGTCCCATCCCATCCTCCCCACCCCGCCCTGTGAGACTGAACATTTACCCTCACCCTTAACCCAGGGTTTTTACCCATATGTCTCTGTTGTTGTTTTCAGTGTCTTTCAATCTTTTTTTTGAGATCTTTTACCTCTTTTTTGGTTTTTTTTCTAGCTCATCCTCTGTCTGGCTAATTCTGTTTTCTGATTCTGTTACTCTGCTTTCCCTTCCTTCAGCTTCTTCTTTAGTTCAGTTATAGTATTAGCTTGTTCTGCTAATTGGTCTTTTAGCTCAGCTATTTCAGCTTTCACTTCTCTAATTACCTCGAGGAAGCTAGTATTTTCTCTGAGGGTCTCATCTGTTGTTTCCCTATTTCTGATAGCCCTTTCCTCCATAGTTGTCTTCATTTCTGTGATTACTGGTTTTTTTATTGCTTGTATACTTTTCTTATCTATGGTTACTTCTGACTGACTTGGAGTTTCTTCTGGGCTTCTGTCCTGATTCATTGTGGTAACAGTTTTATTTGCTCTTGATTTAATCTTTTTTTTTTTTTATGTGCTTTGTATTTTTGTGTTCTGTAATTCTTCAGTTGTTTGTGTTTTGGATACAAGCCATGCTAAACTAAAGCCTTTCACAAATGCAGTCAGGAGTCCTAGACAAGTGGCCTATATAAACTGAACTAACTGCCTTGTAACTAACATGCCTTGGAAGAGCTAACTGACATGGAAGACTAATGGATTAATTGTAGGCATATGACTTATGCTGATACATCCTGACTGTATTTTAAGCACTGCTCAAATGCAGAAATAGGGTTGAGTCAATGCAAAGTAAATATTAATGTATCTTGGCTGGAACTCAATATTACCATGTGTAGGAAACAAAGTGATAAAGTATAGGTCAGGGAGATTTATTTGTTAAATGACAGGAAATGCTATATTGTAAGAAGGAAACCATGTTGAATATTGCAAAGGACACTCCATGGATGGCTGGATGCTGCCCATTAAAAACAAACAAATCTATTTAATTACAGGGATGGAAGTTAGTTTAATAGATAGAGTGTACACTTTACCATGCACAAAGACTTGGTTTCAAGCCCTTGACCACTACATGAGAGTAACCAGGCAAAGGGGAATCTTCACAAATACTTCACAAATAGTGGGGCAGTGCTGTATGCTGTGGTGTCTCTTCCACTCTCACTCTCCATATGAAAAAAAATAAGGAAAATAAAAGTGAAAATAAAAATAATATTTCTGGTAGTATTGGTAGGGACAAAACCACAGCACAGTCCTGATGAAGGAATGAATGAACAAGTAAATAAATAATTTGTTCATTTATTTAACAAGAGAGAGAAAGAAGACCAGAATCAGAATCAGAGCATCATTCTGGAAAGTGCTACACAGGAAACTAAGCCTGGGGGCTCATGTACACAGATCTTGCGCTCTACCTCTAAGCCACAACTGAAACTGTGCATTTGATTTTTAAAGGTTCAGACCTCCCTGTTGTGCAAGTGGGATTCTCCACCCACTCCAAAATTCACTAATGATTTGTACTGCAGAGAAGGTTTAGATATGTTGATTTACTAAATTACAAAACAATTTTATAGCATTTGGAAATTTCTGAAAATAAATTTTAAAAGATGGATAAGATACAAAGCAATGTTAATAATCCTGAGACCCGTCAATACCATGTTTATCTATTTTTCTGACATCCTTTCTTTTTCTTTTAACATTTTTTTCTTTATTGGGGGATTAATATTTTACATTTGACAGCGAATACAGTAGTTTGCATATGCATAACATTTCTCAGTTTTCCACATAACAATACAACCCCCACTAGGTCCTCTGTCATCCTTTACCCGGACCTGTACTCCTCCCCCCACCTTCCCCAGAGTCTTTTACTTTGGTACAATACACCAACTCCAATTCAGGTTCTACTTGTTTTTTTATCTTCTGATCTTGTTTTTCAACTTCCTTTCCTGTTTGTACATGCACTAACAGACACAGATCTACTCAGAGCAATGACTGTTCTCTAAATATTTATAAAAAAAATACTTGTATAAAAATATCATTGTAGCAAGCCTAGTACTGGAACATAATGTTAGGTCAATGCATAAATACAAATTTAAGTATTATTTACTTAAATAATTGATATTATATAATAATATAGATTACTATATCTATAATGTAAATAGTTTCATAATATAAAAGTTATAATATCTATACAATTTAGTGATTTTACTTTTTTTACTTTGTATATTCAGATAGATTGAAGTTATGGAAGAATAAAGAAAAAAACCCAGATCTTTTCATCTCTGACATGAATTCTAACTCAAGTACCATGATCCTTGATTCATGGGACAGAATAGGTTTATAATAGAACCCATAACCCAAAGTGTCCCTCATATGTTACTTCTTTCATGTGGAAAATTACTCTAGTGCAATAACATTAAATAACTTTCAGATAACTATGTCAGACGTCATGAAACAGAATTTTTGTGAAAACGTAATGGGGGGGTTGGGCGGTGGTGCAGTGGGTTAGACTGGTACTCAGTGACTACACCAGACAGAGACTACAGGTTTCACCTGACCACTACTCACAGTAGTTCACAATATCCAGTCATGATTCTGTCTGTGTTATGAATGAAGAACACATGGGGGTATAATATCTCTCACCAGTGGGTGACTGGTGTCAGATATCACGAATACTGAATACCTCTTTGGTCCTTGCATCTTCCCTATCCATGTTGAGTGCACAAGCATACTCTATTTGGTTCAATGGAGTTTTGTGTGACTCACAGATCTTCTGGTTCTGCAGTTAGACTTATCTGTCATCCTTATTTGTTGTTCTTATTCTAGAACTGAATATTCGTGAATAAAACAGCAGTCGTATTATAGCAGTACAGTAGTCCTCTTATTGAAATCACTTATGGAGAAATCAGAGTTTTTGTGGAATAGAACTGATTGATTTATTCCTCACTTTGAAGACTCCCAAAGCAGAATGAAGGCAGGCAGAGATGTCAACAGTACTTTTTTTGGGAGTCGGGCTGTAGCGCAGCGGGTTAAGTGCAGGTGGTGCAAAGCACAAGGACCGGCATAAGGATCCCGGTTCGAACCCCGGCTCCCCACCTGCAGGGGAGTCGCTTCACAGGCGGTGAAGCAGGTCTGCAGGTGTCTATCTTTCTCTCCTCCTCTCTGCCTTCCCCTCCTCTCTCCATTTCTCTCTGTCCTATCCAACAACGATGACAACAACAATAATAACTACAACAATAAAAAACAACAAGGGCAACAAAAGGGAATAAATAAATAAAAATAAAATATTTTTTAAAAAAAGAAAGGATAAATTAACAAAACCATAGGGTAGAAGGGGTACAACTCCACACAATTCCCACCACCTAATCTCCATATCCCACCCCCTCCCCTAAGAGCTTTCCCATTCTCTATCCCTCTGGGAGCATGGACCCAGGGTCATGGGTTGCAGAAGGTGGAAGGTCTGGCTTCTGTAATTGCTTCCCCACTGAACATGGGCATTGACTGGTTGGTCCATACTCCCTCCCAGTCAACAGTACTTTTATCAGCCTTGAGGAGGCATTTCCAGGGATACTAAGCTTTGAATTTGTGAAAAAGTGGCAAAGGAAAGGGAAGTGATTTTGTGAGTGTGTGTTTGCCGGGGAGGAGGGATAATTGATTTTTCTAAAGCCTAGTGATATTTGTTGCTCTGAAAGTATGGCATTCTGACATTTATTTACTAAAAGGTCTTGAAAAACAAGGCCAACTTATCCAATGAATCAATATTCTAGGAGATTCTTCCCACATCCAGTGCACCCAAACTGAGCTTGTTCAAGCTCTGAGGCATATGTCTTAAGATGAGGGATGAACAACTGGTTCTGACAGGAGTTCAGGATCCAAATTCACTTCTTTCTGTAGTCCAGTGGATCCTCAAACATAAAGTCCCAAGTTTAATCTCTGGCATTGTATGTGCCAGAGTGATTCTCTGGTTCTCTCTCTCTCTCTTGCAAACAAATAAGTAAACAAACATAAACATAAATCTTTGAAAAACAATGCCCCTTTACATAGTTAAAATGGTGGCCATAGTTAACATAGGTCACAGAATGCCTTCCCATTTGTGTAGTTCTGGCTCTAGTTCTAGTACTATATGGAAGGCATTATGAACCAAGGGAAACTCTGGTGCTGTGATATTTTTCTCCCTCTGTGTCTGTCTTTTATGTCAATGGAAAAGTGATTTGGGGGATGGGTGGGTGGTGGCACACCCTGCTAAGTGTACATATCACCATGTGTAAGGACCCGAGTTTGAGCTCCTACTCCCCCCACTGTGGGGGGGGGGGCTTCACTAGTGATGAATCAGGTCTGCAGGTGTCTTTCTCTCCCCATCTCTATCTACCCAGCCTTCTCAATCTCTCATCTTGTCAAGTAAAAATTAGAAAGAAAAAAATGGTAAAAATGGCTATTGGTAGCAGTGGATTTATTGTGATTGCACTGAGCGTGAGAGATAACCCTAGTGGCAGGAAAGAAAAAAAAAAAAGTGGTTTGGGAACAGTTCAGCCATACATGTGTGAGGCCTCAGTTTTGAAAAAAAAAAAAAAGAAAAGAAAAGAAGGAACAAATTAAAATAAAAAGGATAAGTAACTGAAAATATCCAGAAACTCTTATAATTAAAAAAAAGTTACCTGATATGTCATCGTCTAAATTAGGACAAAAAAATAAAAAGATGTGAAGAAATCAGAAGTTATCCACCAGGGTATTTTTAGATTAAAGGTTGTCTCAAAATTAAATATCTGGGTAACAAGAACGATGTTAAAACAGTTATCTCCCATAAAGGATCATAAAACAATCAGACTGCTTAAGAGGTGTTGGTATCAAGGTTTATTAAATTATGAAATGTTGAGAGAAGCATCTGTGCATATATCCCCAGATTATATTCAGGAGTAAGGATATTGTAGGAGACACACTCTGATGCTGTGCCTGTAAACTCAGAGGTCTGTGAAGTCTCCAATACCAGGCAACAGTAAGTTCAGCTTCCGCTCTTATAGTGTGAGGAGCACTGCTCCATGCTAACTCCACCACTGTGCCTGCTAGCCCAGCCTACTGTGGGTCCTAAAACATCTGTGGACTTTATTAGATGTGAACAATAAAAATAAGTTTAACAAGACTCTAGGGAAGGAGAGCAGGGAGGGAACTTTGGGGGAGCTCTGGGGTCCTGGTGCATGTAAAAAGACCCAAGTTTGGGATGAGACTGTTCTGCAGACACACATGGAGAAATGAGAAATTGTGCCCATGCATCAACAACTATACTATAAACCATTAACTTCCCCAACTTCAATAAAATGATACAAGGGAAAAATATTGGGGATGGAAAAAGCAAGCTTAACAGAATCCATTGAACCTGACTCAAGTTTAACATTATGCTGACTCTGGTCAAAACAGCATCAGTAAAAACTGATGATGATTAGTCAGAAAGCAGTTACATTTTTGATAATTTAGAAGAAGACTGCCTTGGATTTGTCTTGGTAAACAAGTTGGTGGAATAATTTAAGGGAACAGCACAATAAAACAACCATTCCTCTGATGCTGGAGAGACAATTTATAGACAATTGTCAGTTTATAGGTAGTTCTTACTTGAGTTCATGATGGATGGCAATCTGGTAACTGTATATTACCATATTCAGTGAACATGTCATCTGCAGTGAATTCAGTAATCAAACTTTTCCTCTGAAATGAATTCAGTAATCATTTTTTCCCCTGAATTAAACTAAATTCGATGATTCAAAAGCAGAGACTTCTTTACTTTGGGCCTAGAATGCAGTTGTAAATATTAGAATTCAGGAATATGTTTTTTTGTGAGTGACCTAATACTATTCCTTTTTTAAAATATATTTTATTGGGAGTCGTGTGGTAGTGCAGTGGGTTAAGCACAGGTGGCGCAAAGCGCAGGAACCGGTGCAAGGATCCCGGTTCGAGCCCCCTGCTCCCCACCTACAGGGTGGTCACTTCACAAGCGGTGAAGCAGGTCTGCAGGTGTCTTTCTCTCCCTCACTCTGTCTTCCCCTCTTCTCTCCATTTCTCTCTGTCCTAACAACAATGACATCAATAACTACAACAATAAAAACAACAAGGGCAACAAAAGGGAATAAATACATAAATGTAAAAAATCTTTAAAAATATATACTTTATTTATTTTGGATAAAGACAGAGAGAAATGGAGAGAGAATGGGGGAGATAGAGAGGATGAGAGAAAAAGACACACAACAGCACTGTTTTACCACTTGTGTAATTTCTCCCCTGTAGATGGGGACAGGGAGCTTGAACCTGGGTTTTTATGCTCTGTGATGTGCTAACACCATCCTTTTACCCCAGTGCCTATTTTAAAGACTGGAACTTTTATTTATAAGTTCTATGTCTTAGAACAGGCCCTCAGACAAAGATGTGGGTGCATGTGATTTATTTCAGAGGTAATCATAGGAAGTCTGGGAGTGGGGATAGAAAGGGGAACAATATAGGAAAGCTATCAAGGGAGGGGATGGGATACGGAGTTCTGGTGGTGAGAATTGTGTGGAATTGCACCCCACTTATCCTATGGTCTTGTCAATATTTCCACTTTATAAATCAAAAAAGAAAGGGGAACAATATAATAGCAAAAGCAGGTAACATCACAGTCATCACTATGGTCACTTGGATCAGTTTCACAAGGGAAGATGGTGCTGTCTTACCAAGAGACAGAGACTTAAGTGCTCATCTGTCACCTCCAATCTTCAACAGTTAAGGCTGTATTACTAACACCTGCACCGATATATGATATTCTGTAGCCGTCCCATGTTGGATTTTCCTCAGTGGAACAAAGAATGGAGAATGTGAAGACTATCAGAATTCTTCTGCCTTTCTTTTCACAGTTATATGATACCATCCAGATACAATGTGGTTTTTTTTTGGGGGGGGGGTGAAGGTGGGGTGGTTGTACTAATTGATGCTTTTAGTATTTCAAAGTATCTCTTTTTCCAAATGTTCTTTCAGAGATGGGAAGCACTG